>NC_069499.1:1116830948-1117130948 GCF_027579735.1 Bombina bombina | reverse complement strand
TCTCTCTCCCCTCTATTTTGCTCTCTCTCCCCCTCTCTTTTGCGCTCTCTCTCCCCCCTCACTTTTGCGCTCTCTCTCCCCCTCTCTTTTGCGCTCTCTCCCCCTCTCTTTTGCGCTCTCTCCCCCTCTCTTTTGCGCTCTCTCTCCCCCTCTCTTTTGCGCTCTCTCCCCCTCTCTTTTGCGCTCTCTCCCCCTCTCTTTTGCGCTCTTTTCCCCCTCTCTTTTGCTCTCTCTCTCCCCTCTCTTTTGCTCTCTCTCCCCCTCTCTTTTGCGCTCTCTCTCCCCCCTCACTTTTGCACTCTGTCTCCCCCTCTCTTTTGCGCTCTCTCCCACTCTCTTTTGCGCTCTCTCCCCCTCTCTTTTGCGCTCTTTTCCCCCTCTCTTTTGCGCTCTCTCCCCCTCTCTTTTGCGCTCTTTTCCCCCTCTCTTTTGCGCTCTCTTCCCCCTCTCTTTTGCGCTCTCTCCCCCTCTCTTTTGCGCTCTCTCCCCCCTCTCTTTTGCGCTCTCTCCCCCCTCTTTTGTGCTCTGTTCCCTCCTCTCTTTTGAGCTCTCTCCCCCCTCTCTTTTGCGCTCTCTCCCCCCTCTTTTGCGCTCTCTCCCCCCTCTTTTGCGCTCTCTCCCCCCTCTTTTGCGCTCTGTTCCCCCCTCTCTTTTGCGCTCTCTCCCCCCTCACTTTTGCTCTCTCTCTCCCCCCCTCTCTTTTGCTCTCTCTCTCCCCCCTCTCTTTTGCTCTCTCTCTTCCCCCTCTCTTTTGCTCTCTCTCTTCCCCTTCTCTTTTGCTCTCTCTCTCTCCCCTCTCTTTTGCTCTCTCTCTCCCCCCCTCTCTTTTGCTCTCTCTCTCCCCCCTCTCTTTTGCTCTCTCTCTCCCCCTCTCTTTTGCTCTCTCTCTCCCCTCTCTTTTGCTCTCTCTCCCCCTCTCTTTTGCGCTCTCTCTCCCCCCTCACTTTTGCGCTCTCTCTCCCCCTCTCTTTTGCTCTCTCTCTCCCCCTCTCTTTTGCTCTCTCTCTCCCCTCTCTTTTGCTCTCTCTCCCCCTCTCTTTTGCGCTCTCTCTCCCCCCTCACTTTTGCGCTCTCTCCCCCTCTCTTTTGCGCTCTCTCCCCCTCTCTTTTGCGCTCTTTTCCCCCCTCTCTTTTGTGCTCTCTCTCCCCTCTCTTTTGCTCTCTCTCCCCCTCTCTTTTGCGCTCTCTCTCCCCCCTCACTTTTGCGCTCTCTCTCCCCCTCTCTTTTGCGCTCTCTCCCCCTCTCTTTTGCGCTCTCTCCCCCTCTCTTTTGCGCTCTCTCCCCCTCTCTTTTGCGCTCTCTCTCCCTCTCTCTTTTGCGCTCTCTCCCCCTCTCTTTTGCGCTCTCTCCCCCTCTCTTTTGCGCTCTTTTCCCCCTCTCTTTTGCTCTCTCTCTCCCCTCTCTTTTGCTCTCTCTCCCCCTCTCTTTTGCGCTCTCTCCCCCCTCACTTTTGCGCTCTCTCTCCCCCTCTCTTTTGCGCTCTCTCCCCCTCTCTTTTGCGCTCTTTTCCCCCTCTCTTTTGCGCTCTCTCCCCCTCTCTTTTGCGCTCTTTTCCCTCTCTCTTTTGCGCTCTCTTACCCCTCTCTTTTGCGCTCTCTCCCCCTCTCTTTTGCGCTCTCTCCCCCCTCTCTTTTGCGCTCTCTCCCCCCTCTTTTGCGCTCTGTTCCCCTCTCTTTTGCGCTCTCTCCCCCTCTCTTTTGCGCTCTTTTCCCCCTCTCTTTTGTGCTCTCTCTCCCCTCTCTTTTGCTCTCTCTCCCTCTCTCTTTTGCGCTCTCTCCCCCCCTCACTTTTGCGCTCTCTCTCCCCCTCTCTTTAGCACTCTCTCCCCCTCTCTTTTGCGCTCTCTCCCCCTCTCTTTTGCGCTCTCTCTCCCCCTCTCTTTTGCGCTCTCTTCCCCTCTCTTTTGCGCTCTCTCCCCCTCTCTTTTGTGCTCTTTTCCCCCTCTCTTTTGCGCTCTTTTCCCCCTCTCTTTTGCGCTCTCTTCCCCCTCTCTTTTGTGCTCTCTCCCCCCTCTCTTTTGCGCTCTCTCCCCCTCTCTTTTGCGCTCTCTCCCCCTCTCCTTTGCGCTCTCTCCCCCCTCTCTTTTGTGCTCTCTCCCCCTTTTCTTTTGCTCTCTCTCCCCCTCTCTTTTGCGCCCTCTCCCCCTCTCTTTTGCGCTCTCTCCCCCTCTCTTTTGCGCTCTCTCCCCCTCTCTTTTGCGCTCTTTTCCCCCTCTCTTTTGCGCTCTCTCCCCCTCTCTTTTGCGCTCTTTTCCCTCTCTCTTTTGCGCTCTCTTACCCCTCTCTTTTGCGCTCTCTCCCCCTCTCTTTTGCGCTCTCTCCCCCCTCTCTTTTGCGCTCTCTCCCCCCTCTTTTGCGCTCTCTCCCCCTCTCTTTTGCGCTCTTTTCCCCCTCTCTTTTGTGCTCTCTCTCCCCTCTCTTTTGCTCTCTCTCCCTCTCTCTTTTGCGCTCTCTCCCCCCCTCACTTTTGCGCTCTCTCTCCCCCTCTCTTTTGCGCTCTCTCCCCCTCTCTTTTGCGCTCTCTCCCCCTCTCTTTTGCGCTCTCTCTCCCCCTCTCTTTTGCGCTCTCTCCCCCTCTCTTTTGCGCTCTCTCCCCCTCTCTTTTGCACTCTCTCCCCCTCTCTTTTGTGCTCTTTTCCCCCTCTCTTTTGCGCTCTTTTCCCCCTCTCTTTTGCGCTCTCTTCCCCCTCTCTTTTGCGCTCTCTCCCCCTCTCTTTTGCACTCTCTCCCCCCTCTCTTTTGCGCTCTCCCCCCCTCTCTTTTGCACTCTCTCCCCCTCTCTTTTGCGCTCTCTCCCCCTCTCTCCCCCCTCTCTTTTGCGCTCTCTCCCCCTCTCTTTTGCGCTCTCTCCCCCCTCTCTTTTGTGCTCTCTCCCCCTCTCTTTTGCGCTCTCTCCCCCCTCTCTTTTGCGCTCTCTCCCCCCTCTCTTTTGCGCTCTCTCCCCCTCTCTTTTGCGCTCTCTCCTCCCTCTCTTTTGCGCTCTCTCCCCCTTTTCTTTTGCTCTCTCTCCCCCTCTCTTTTGCGCCCTCTCCCCCTTTTCTTTTGCTCTCTCTCCCCCTCTCTTTTGCGCCCTCTCCCCCCTCTCTTTTGCGCTCTCTCCCCCTCTCTTTTGTGCTCTCTCCCCCTCTCTTTTGTGCTCTCCCCCCTCTCTTTTGTGCACTCTCCCCCTCTCTTTTGCTGTCTTTCTCCCTCTCTTTATCCCCCCTCTTCTGCTCTAGTCTCTCTATCCCCCCTCTTTAGGGCTCTCCTGTATTGGCAGTCGGCCCCGCGCCATGCCCGGGCCACGCCGCACCCGCCGGCCACGCCCACTCCCCCACACGCAAGATCAGGTGGAAGGCCAGGTGTGTTTGTCCTTGCGCGCAGTCTCTACTGCGCATGACAGCTTCGGACAAACACACTTGGCCTTTTATTATATAGCATGTAACAAAAACATCAGTTAAAAGCATTTCTTATTCAAAATCATAACTCATGGTCCGCTCTAAAACTAAAAGGGACAGTCAAGTCCAAAAAAACTTTCATGTTTCAAATAGGGCATGTAATTTTAAACAACTTTCCAATTTATTTTTATCACCAATTTTGCTTTGTTCTCTTGGTATTCTTAGTTGAAAGCTAAACCTGGGAAGGCTCATATGATAATTTCTAAGCCTTTGAAGGCCGCCTCTTATCACATGATGTTTTATTTGCTTTTCACAACAGGAGAGAGCTAGTTCATGTGAGCCATATAGATAACGTGATCACGCCGGTGGTTTGTGGCAGACACTGCCCTAATTGGTTAAATGAAAGTCAATAGATAATAAATAAAATGTCATGTGATCAGGGGGCTGTCAGAAGATGCTTAGATACAAGGTAATCACAGAGGTAAAAAAGTGTATTAATATCCCATTATTAGCTTTGTGGCCCTTCTCTTAACTTTTTCTAAGTCTGCAACGTCTTTTTTTGAGATTGGTCACCAGAACTGCACTTCTTACTCAAGGTGAGGTCTTAACAGGTATGTATATAGTGACAGAAGTATACTTTCCTCCTTTGCATCAATGCTTCTGTTAATACACACTAGTATCTTATTAGCCTTAGAAGCCGCTGCCCTGCATTGTGCACCCATCTTTAGTTTGTTATCTATTACTACTCCCAAATCCCTTTCCTTCTATGTTTGGCTAAATCTAGTCCCATTTAAATAATAGATTGCCTGCTTATTTTTACATTCAAAATGTAGAACCTTGCATTTTCAGTATTAAATCTAATTTTCCATTTACCTGCCCATTATTCTAATGTTTGTAGATCCCCTTATAAAGGAAGTTAATCCTGCCCTGACCTAATAACCTTACACAACTTTGTATAATCTGCAAAAATAAAGATGTTGCAATTTAATCCTTTCTCCAAGTCATTAATAAAAATATTAAAAAGAACAGGGCCCAGAACTGATCCCTGGGGGACTCCATTGATTACCTGTGTCCAATCTGAGTATGATCCATTTACTAATACTCTTTTCTCCCTGTCTTTAATCCAGTTATTTATCCATGTTATTCAACATTTTTAGATATTCCCAGTCCCTTACTTTTGTACATTAATCTCTCATTTGGCACTGTATAAAACGCCTTTGCAAAATTCAAGTATATCACATCAACTGATTCCCTTTTATCATTATATTTACTTCCTAGTAGAATCTAATTAGATTAGTATGACATGATCTATTTCTCATAAAACCATGCTGATTTGAGCTGATAATTGTGTTTACACGAATATACTCATCAATATAATCCCTTATAATACCTTCAAGTATCTTCCCCACTATTGATGTCAGACTAACTGGTCTATAGCTTCCTGGATCAGCCCTGCTTCCCTTTTTAAAAAGTGGCACCACATCAGCTTTACTCCAGTCCTGGGGCACTGAGAATAATGATTCTTGAAAAATGAAGAGTATAGGTTTGGCTATAACAGTGCTAAGTTCCTGTAAAACCCTTGGGTGTATTCCATCTCAGCCTGGAGTTTTATTCACCTTAATATAATCCAGTTTTTGCCCCTGATATCCTCTATAGATAACCCAGTTATGGCACCAACACCCACCACCTCCAACTGACTCCAATGTCACATATTTTAAGAACCAAAAGTATGTGTTTTTCCTCTTGTAAACCAAATTGTAAGGTGGTCCATTATTAACATATGTAAGTGCTGTACACAATGGTGCCTTCCATTTAAACTAACACTCTCATTCATAAATGAAAAGCAACATCAGATAACGAGTGCCTATACTGCTGTTTCCCTTATATGCCCAGACCCACCCTATTAGCCGTACGTAAAAGCAGTTATCCTCTTGCCCCAGGCTCTTTCTATTACATTAATGACATGTAGCTACAGTCAATGGTGTTACTCCCAAGTACCATCAACATCCATGTCTGCCTCATGCCCTCTTACCTCATCATCCTCAGGGTTTTGAATCCCTTTGACTAAGTCTTGCAGTCTCTTGTCCAACATATGGTCAGTGCTGCCATGTTCCAAAACTCAACCGGTTCCCACCAAAGCCTCCTGCCACTGAACACACAAAATGACAGCTGCTCAGGCTTGCCAGAAACAGCAGTTATGAAGCAGCGGTCACAAAGACCGCTGCTCCATAACCTGTCCGTCTGCTCTGAGCAGTCGGACACACAGCGCCACAATACAACCCGATCGAGTACGATCGGGTTGATTGACACCCCCTGCTGGTGGCCTATTGGCCGCGAGTCTGCAGGGGGCGGCGTTGCACCAGCAGCTCTTGTGAGCTGCTGGTGCAATGCTGAATACGGCGAGCGTATTGCGTATTCAGCGAAGTCTGACGGACCTGATCCGCACTGTCGGATCAGGTCCGCCAGACTTTGATAACTAGAGGCCACTGTGTGCTGCCAGAGATGGAGTCATGCTAAGAGGTATCATGTTAACGTGCTCTACTTACCAGCAAGCTAACCCGATGCCTCCTAGCTGGCCCATGGCAGCACACTGTAGCTCCAATATAGCGTGCCCATGAAGCTTCCCTGCCAAACTCATCTTCAGCTTAGTGTAGCCGTCAATGAGCAGCCTGTGTGGGCCCTCAAGCAATAGTTCCTCCCTTGTTGTGAAGAGAATGCAGGTACTTTCCTTTCAAGATCTTGATTACATGCAGACACTACTACCCTCTACATATCCTGCTGCCATACAGCAGTTATTACCTTGTTTTGTTCATATTCCTTACACAGAACCACAAGTTATCTCACTATTTTTAACTTTACCCTTTGTGAACCCCCACACACAAATACACCTTTTCACTCTGTAACTAGTGTACGTTGAGCTATTTGTTATTTCTTTCATATAGGTGGCGAGAGTCCACGAGCTGTTAATGATGGTTTATACATTCCTGCCAGGAAGAGGCAAAGTTTCCCAAACCTCAAATGCCAATAAATACCCCTTCAATCTCACACATAGCTCAGGTATCTTTTGCGAAAACCAGGGACGCTCAGGTCAAAGCATTGGATGCTCTAGCAGTGCCCTGACTTTACAAGTCAGCTTATCTGTTCCCACCTCTGGTCCTACTTCCCAGAGTGATTTCAAAGATAAAAAGTTAACAGTCTTCGTTAATCCTGATAGCCCCAGCGTGGCCTCACAGGATTTGGTACGCAGATCTAATTTGAATGCCCACTTACCCGCCTTGGACTCTTCCTCTAAGGCCAGACCTTCTATCTCTAGGTCCTTTCTTCCAACCAGAGTCTCTAACTTAGTGGCATGGAAAGTGAACGTTTAATTCTCAGTCATAGAGGTTTCTCTGACTCTGTGATTAACACTTCAGATTCTTTAAGATGGTTTGGATAAAGGTTTGCCTGCCAATACTTTGAAAGGACAAATCTCTGCTCTCTCAGTTTTGTTTCACAGAAAAAATTGCTAATCTTCCTGATGGTCACTGTATTGTTTAGGCTTTAATTTAAATGAAACCTGTCATTAAACCTATATCTTCTCCCTGGTGTCTTACTATGGTATTGAAGATTCTAAAGCCTCCTTCCTTTGAGCCTATGCATTCTTTGGACATTAAACTACTTTCTTGGAAAGTGTTTTTTTCTCTTGGCTATCTCTTCTGCTGTATTGTCTGCTCTCTCTTGTGAGTCTCCTTATCTGATTTTCCACCAAGATCAAGCTGTTTTGCGGACATCTTTTATTTTTACCTATGGTTGTTATTTCTAATAACATTAATAAGGAAATTATTGTACCTTCTTTGTGTCCAAATCCTAAGAATGAGACTGAAAGATCTTTACACTCTCTGGATGTTGTTAGAGCTTTGAAAATCTATGCAGATGCTATTAAGGATTTCAGACAGAAAAGGTCAGAAAGCCTCCGCCGTTTCATTAGCATCTTGGTGGAAACTTTTAATTCACAAAGCTTATTTGGAGGTGGGTCAGTCTCCGCTTCAGAGAATTACAGCTCATTCTAATAGATCAGTTGCCACATCTCGGGTTTTCAAGAATGAAGCTTTAGTTGATCAAATCTGAAAAGTGGCCACTTGGTCTTCTTTGCATACCTTTTACTAAATTTTACCATTCTGATGTGTTCACCTCTTCAGAAGCAGCTTTTGGTAGAAAGTTTCTTCAGGCAGCTGTCTCAGTTTGATTCTAGTGCCTATGATTTGAGTTTTTTTGGTTTAAAAAGACTTTGTTAAAATTTGGATTTAATTTCTAAGCAAAAATAGCTGTTTTTATTTTATTCCTCCCTTTTACTCGTGGACTTCCACATATTGGGTATTATATCCCATCAGTAACAGCTCATGGACTCTCGCCACCTATATGAAAGAAAACATAATTTATGTAAGAACTTACGTGATAAATTAATTTCTTTCATGGTGGCGAGAGTCCACGAGGCTCACCCATTTTTTTAGGGTTATGATTTTTTTTTGTTTAAAGCACATCTTTTTTCCTGCTTCTCTTTTTATGCTTTTGCTCGTTGAACACCTCACCAACTTAACTATTTGTTAAACTGAGGTATGTGTGAGGTGGGAAGGGTATTTATAGGCTTTTGAGGTTTGGGAAACTTTGCTTCCTCCTGGTAGGAATGTATATCCCATCAGTAACAGCTTGTGGACTCTCGCCACCATGAAAAATGAATTTATCAGGTGAGTTCTTACATAAATTATGTTTTTTATTTTCTTTATTGAGCATCCTCTTGTGTGTTTTGTGGCTGCTAGCTACTGTGACTTTTACTTTTACAATAAGACTTCCGGTTGGGACAAAGGATTCACATCTTAGCCCTTCTGCTTTTTTTTTTGTTGTGTTCCTTATCTTGCTTGTGCAGATATCCTAAGAAGATTACTGATCCCTGCACTGATCAAACAAACCAACCTTGTTCTCATGTTGCTGATTATTTTCTCCCTCTTATTAACTCTTAATCCCTGTGTTTGGATCTGTTCTCTATAGCAGTGTTTTTCAACCAGTGTGCCGTGGCACACTAGTGTGCCGTGAGAGATCCTCAGGTGTGCCGCGGCAGACTGACAACAGCGCGGGGGTGTCCCTCTTTCAAATTTTGAAATATTGGTAGGTATGTGACAGGCTCATCAGCATCATTTACAACCATCACATTGACATTCATTCACAGACAATCATTACGATTGTTTGTAAAAGAATGTCAATATATCATGTATAGTTTGTAGGAGGCATGGCATGACAGCACAGTACAGTGTGTGTGTATATATATATCAAAAGTCAGTGGTATAGCACTCTCAAATAAGGTCCGGGGTGCACAGCAAAAGTAGCAAACAATCCCAGAAAGAAGCAGGCACTCTCCGTTTTCAATTTTAAGTTATTTACTTAGTGACGTTTCGGGGTTTCACCCCCGTCCTCAGACTTACAGCAAACAGCTGTAAGTCTGAGGACGGGGGTGAAACCCCGAAACGTCACTAAGTAAATAACTTAAAATTGAAAACGGAGAGTGCCTGCTTCTTTCTGGGATTGTGTATATATATATATATATATATATATATCCTGTATTAGGCTACAATGTGTGATTTTGTACAATTTTGGGATGGTGGTGTGCCACAGGATTTTTTAATGTAAAAAAGTGTGCCACGGCAAAAAAAAGTTGCAAATCACTGCTCTATAGGTTCTTCTCTATCCTTATTATTTAGATGTGAAACTCTTCATTCCCTTTTTTTAATTGTTAGTTCATGAGGAGCTCTACACAATAAATTGCTAGACCTGCAAATGTTCACACATGGTTTAAAGTCAAAATCAAAGCTTTGATCTTTTTTTCTCTTTACTTGGTTGTACTCTATTCTTTGTAATGAGATGACAGAGGAACATAGAGTGGATTTACAGTAACATAAAAGTCCCCAGAAAACATAAATGCTATGGTAAAGATTGCAATTTAATAATTACAAAAATTGTGACAATGGCTCCCTTGATGCCTCTGAAAAAATCAAATGCACATCTGCTTCTGGCAATTTTCACCGCCCTCTAAATACATGCTTCTAGAAAATCCAGAGCTGATCCAGGAGTAATGCCCAGAACCATACATTTAGATAGCACTGGAAAATTAATGTGTTGGCAGCACACCTTATATGTTAGAGAAGTTTAGGCAGGTACTTTTTACGTTTTAACTCCTTTGCTACCGAGAATTTCAGTGAAAACTTGCCCAAAGTACCGGATATTTTTTTTTAGCATTTTTGCTATCACTCTGTTTAAGCAGAAACAGAGCCTTTGTTTTTTGATTTACCTATGAAAACTATATACTGTATATATATATATATATATTTAAAGTAGACAACCCAATGTAATGATTTTGGTATATTGGATGCCACTATTTGGCTACCAAATACGATCATATAAAAAATAAATTGTTCCTCAATAAAGCTCTTTTGAAAAAAAAAATAAAAAAAAAAAAATGAGAAAATTAGTCTAAAAACAATATTAAAAAAATAAAAAAATAAAAAAATTGTTCATTTTTTGCAAACTTTGGGTTTCTCACTGAAACTATTTACGCACAACTACTGCAGTAATAAGACAAATGGTTGTAAAAGCTTCTCTGGGGTCCTCTTTGAAATGTGACAGACATGCATTGCTTTGCCACTGTTTTTTGGCAATTAAAGGGACGCTAATTGCAGCTGCACACCAGTCTAAAATTCCTGGCAGTGAAGCTTGTAAGGTTAATATTTGTTCACGAGTAGGGATTAACCGCCCACCTGACACCTCCCACCCCCTAATCCCTCCCAAATACCTCTTCCCTCCTCCTTTTCACTGGGCACAATCATCTTAGATACTGGCAGACATTCTGCCAGTATGCAGTTTAGGGCTTTTATTTATTTTTAAATATTTATTTTAATATTTCTATAGTGTAGATCTTTTATCCCCCTCCCTGACCCCCCAACAACTCTCTAACCCTCCCTCTCCCCACTGATCCCCATCATATTTGTTACTGGCAGTCGGTCTGCCAGTAACACATTACTACTTGCTTTTGTTTATTTTATACTTTTAGTTTAGGCCCCCCTGCAAGATCACCATTTTCTGTTCCCCATACAGCCAATATAGTTCCATAGTGTAGGGCCCCATCACTCCCTCTACCCTGCCTAAAACTTTTTCATAGTGCAGGGAACCCTGCCCCTCCCCCGTTGGGCTGCTCAACTGCTTCCATCATTCTCTCCAACCAGCACCAACTGATGATTGTTACAGAGCGTGACACACTCTGTAATCATCAGCGATCTGGCTTCATAATGTAAGTGACCACGATTAGTACTCCCCTACCATATAAAGGCAGATGCCTTCTGACCCCAGCTGCAGTCTTCGATGTCTAAGCTGACAGCGGGGAACGCAGCATGCACATCTGTGTTGGGCGTAGATATTACGTCAACACAGTATGCTGGGCAAAGTACTGTGTCACGTAGTACCTACATCCATTGTGCACCCATCTTTAGTTTGTTATCTATTACTACTCCCAAATCCCTTTCCTTCTATGTTTGGCTAAATCTAGTCCCATTTAAATAATAGACTGCCTGCTTATTTTTACATTCAAAATGTAGAACCTTGCATTTTCCAGTATTAAATCTAATTTTCCATTTACCTGCCCATTATTCTAATTTTTGTAGATCCCCTTATAAAGGAAGTTAATCCTGCCCTGACCTAATAACCTTACACAACTTTCTATCATCTGCAAAAATAGAGATGTTGCTATTTAATCCTTTCTCCAAGTCATTAATAAGAATATTAAAAAGAACAGGGCCCAGAACTGATCCCTGGGGGACTCCATTGATTACCTGTGTCCAATCCGAGTATGATCCATTTACTAATACTCTTTTCTCCCTGTCTTTAATCCAGTTATTTATCCATGTTATTCAACATTTTTAGATATTCCCAGTCCCTTATTTTTGTACATTAATCTCTCATTTGGAACTGTATAAAACGCCTTTGCAAAATTCAAGTATATCACATCAACTGATTCCCTTTTATCAATATATTTACTTCCTAGTAGAATCTAATTAGATTAGTATGACATGATCTATTTCTCATAAAACCATGCTGATTTGAGCTGATAATTGTGTTTACACGAATATACTCATCAATATAATCCCTTATAATACCTTCAAGTATCTTCCCCACTATTAATGTCAGACTAACTAGTCTATAGCTTACTGGATCAGCCCTGCTTCCCTTTTTAAAGAGTGGCACCACATCAGCTTTACTCCAGTCCTGGGGCATTGAGAATAATGATTCTTGAAAAATGAAGAGTATAGGTTTGGCTATAACAGTGCTAAGTTCCTGTAAAACCCTTGGGTGTATTCCATCTCAGCCTGGAGTTTTATTCACCTTAATATAATCCAGTTTTTGCCCCTGATATCCTCTATAGATAACCCAGTTATGGCACCAACACCCACCACCCCCAACTGACTCCAATGTCACATATTTTAAGAACCAAAAGTATGTGTTTTTCCTCTTGTAAACCAAATTGTAAGGTGGTCCATTATTAACATATGTAAGTGCTGTACACAATGGTGCCTTCCATTTAAACTAACACTCTCATTCATAAATAAAAAACAACATCAGATAACGAGTGCCTATACTGCTGTTTCCCTTATATGCCCAGACCCACCCTATTAGCCGTACGTAAAAGCAGTTATCCTCTTGCCCCAGGCTCTTTCTATTACATTAATGACATGTAGCTACAGTCAATGGTGTTACTCCCAAGTACCATCAACATCCATGTCTGCCTCATGCCCTCTTACCTCATCATCCTCGGGGTTTTGAATCCCTTTGACTAAGTCTTGCAGTCTCTTGTCCAACATATGGTCAGTGCTGCCATGTTCCAAAACTCAACCGGTTCCCACCAAAGCCTCCTGCCACTGAACACACGAAATGACAGCTGCTCAGGCTTGCCAGAAACAGCAGTTATGAAGCAGCGGTCACAAAGACTAAAAGGTATCATGTTAACGTGCTCTACTTACCAGCAAGCTAACCCGATGCCTCCTAGCTGGCCCATGGCAGCACACTGTAGCTCCAATATAGCGTGCCCATGAAGCTTCCCTGCCAAACTCATCTTCAGCTTAGTGTAGCCATCAATGAGCAGCCTGTGTGGGCCCTCAAGCAATAGTTCCTCCCTTGTTGTGAAGAGAATGCAGGTACTTTCCTTTCAAGATCTTGATTACATGCAGACACTACTACCCTCTACATATCCTGCTGCCATACAGCAGTTATTACCTTGTTTTGTTCATATTCCTTACACAGAACCACAAGTTATCTCACTATTTTTAACTTTACCCTTTGTGAACCCCCACACACAAATACACCTTTTCACTCTGTAACTAGTGTACGTTGAGCTATTTGTTATTTCTTTTATATAGGTGGCGAGAGTCCACAAGCTGTTAATGATGGTTTATACATTCCTACCAGGAAGAGGCAAAGTTTCCCAAACCTCAAATGCCAATAAATACCCCTTCAATCTCACACATAGGTCGGGTATCTTTTGCGAAAACTAGGGACCCTCAGGTCAAAGCATTGGATGCTCTAGCAGGGCCCTGACTTTACGAGTCAGATTATCTGTTCCCCCCTCTGGTCCTACTTCCCAGAGTGATTTCAAAGATAAAAAGTTAACAGTCTTCGTTAATCCTGATAGCCCCTGCGTGGCCTCACAGGATTTGGTACGCAGATCTAATTTGAATGCCCACTTACCCGCCTTGGACTCTTCCTCTAAGGCCAGACCTTCTATCTCAAGGTCCTTTCTTCCAACCAGAGTCTCTAACTTAGTGGCATGGAAAGTGAACGTTTAATTCTCAGTCATAGAGGTTTCTCTGACTCTGTGATTAACACTTCAGATTCTTTAAGATGGTTTGGATAAAGGTTTGCCTGCCAATACTTTGAAAGGACAAATCTCTGCTCTCTCAGTTTTGTTTCACAGAAAAAATTGCTAATCTTCCTGATGGTCACTGTATTGTTTAGGCTTTAATTTAAATGAAACCTGTCATTACACCTATATCTTCTCCCTGGTGTCTTACTATGGTATTGAAGATTCTAAAGGCTCCTTCCTTTGAGCCTATGCATTCTTTGGACATTAAACTACTTTCTTGGAAAGTGTTTTTTTTCTCTTGGCTATCTCTTCTGCTGTATTGTCTGCCAGTGACGTGCAGTGAGGTCAGAGACTGGTGAGGCACTAGATATGATACGCCGGAGAAACACATGTACAATGGGCCGCAAGTACCCCCAACAGGGCAGGTTTAAATAATAGCTGAACTAGTGCACAGGTGACATAATCAGGTGATGGGTGAGAGCAAGTTAGTAACCACTGAGTTACTGATCAGCTGATTACTTCACCTGTGCACTGATTCGGCTATAATGAAAACCTGGCCTGTTGGGGGTACTTGAGGACCATTGTTGAGAAACACTGCACTAAAGCACCAGCTCATCGGAAATGTATTGATTACCTGGAAAATAAAGCACACATACTCTGCTCACTGACACCCACACACACTCTGCTCACATACACACTCACACAATTCTGTGGCACAGTGCCAGTTACTAAGCAATTAGAATGATCCACAATCTCTTCTCTACTCACTACTGTATTGTAAAAATAGAAATAATTTACCATACAAGTTTTACACAAAGGACAAGTTATCAATACTGCCAACACAGCTGCTGCAATATGGTGTTAAAGAAATGCACGTGCACATCCCACTTAGGTATGCTCTTCAACAAAGGACACCAAAGGATACCAAAAGAATGAAGTACATAATAAAAGTAAAATAGAAAGTTTATTTTTTATTTTTATTTTTTTGCAATTTCTATCTGAATGATGGAAATGTAATTATGACTTTCATTTTCCTTTCAAAAACTAATTTGATTTGCTGACATGGGGCCAGTAACAGTTGATGCTAATTCTCAAAATATAAATAACTAGAAAAATCTATTAAAATAGCATGCTCTACCTCAATCATGAAAGTTTAATTTTAAATGTCTCCCTTTGACTATGTGTTTAACCAGTTACTTTACAGTGGCATTATTTCTAAAAACATTTAACTGCAATAATTACATATATTTTTTAAATGACACATTATCTCCTTTTTATTAATATAAACTTGTATAAAAGCAGCACATATTAAAAACACAATGCAACAGCTTTCAATTGATTTGTGAATTACAAGTTAACAGCAGTCTTTAAATAAATGGAGACACAGAGGCCTAGATTTAGAGTTCGGCGGTAAAAGGGCTGTTAACGCTCCGCGGGCTTTTTTCTGGCCGCACCATAAATTTAACTCTGGTATCGAGAGTTAAAACAAATGCTGCGTTAGGCTCCAAAAAAGGAGCGTAGGGCATTTTTACCGCAAATGCAACTCTCGATACCAGAGTTGCTTACGGACGCGGCCGGCCTCAAAAACGTGCTCGTGCACGATTCTCCCATAGGAAACAATGGGGCTGTTTGAGCTGAAAAAAAACCTAACACCTGCAAAAAAGCAGCGTTCAGCTCCTAACGCAGCCCCATTGTTTCCTATGGGGAAACACTTCCTACGTCTGCACCTAACACTCTAACATGTACCCCGAGTCTAAACACCCCTAACCTTACACTTATTAACCCCTAATCTGCCGCCCCCCGCTATCGCTGACCCCTGCATTACACTTTTAACCCCTAATCTGCCGCTCCGTAAACCGCCGCAACCTACGTTATCCCTATGTACCCCTAATCTGCTGCCCTAACATCGCCGACCCCTATATTATATTTATTAACCCCTAATCTGCCCCCCACAACGTCGCCGACACCTGCCTACACTTATTAACCCCTAATCTGCCGAGCGGACCTGAGCGCTACTATAATAAAGTTATTAACCCCTAATCCGCCTCACTAACCCTATCATAAATAGTATTAACCCCTAATCTGCCCTCCCTAACATCGCCGACACCTACCTTCAATTATTAACCCCTAATCTTCCGATCGGAGCTCACCGCTATTCTAATAAATGTATTAACCCCTAAAGCTAAGTCTAACCCTAACACTAACACCCCCCTAAGTTAAATATAATTTACATCTAACGAAATAAATTAACTCTTATTAAATAACTTATTCCTATTTAAAGCTAAATACTTACCTGTAAAATAAACCCTAATATAGCTACAATATAAATTATAATTATATTATAGCTATTTTAGGATTTATATTTATCTTACAGGCAACTTTGTAATTATTTTAACCAGGTACAATAGCTATTAAATAGTTAAGAACTATTTAATAGCTACCTAGTTAAAATAATTACAAATTTACCTGTAAAATAAATCCTAACCTAAGTTATAATTAAACCTAACACTACCCTATCAATAAAATAATTAAATAAACTACCTACAATTACCTACAATTAACCTAACACTACACTATCAATAAATTAATTAAACACAATTCCTACCAATAAATACAATTAAATAAACTAGCTAAAGTACAAAAAATAAAAAAGAACTAAGTTACAGAAAATAAAAAAATATTTACAAACATAAGAAATATATTACAACAATTTTAAACTAATTACACCTACTCTAAGCCCCCTAATAAAATAACAAAGCCCCCCAAAATAAAAAATTCCCTACCCTATTCTAAATTAAAAAAGTTACAAGCTCTTTTACCTTACCAGCCCTGAACAGGGCCCTTTGCGGTGCATGCCCCAAGAAGTTCAGCTCTTTTGCCTGTAAAAAAAAACATACAATACCCCCCCCCCAACATTACAACCCACCACCCACATACCCCTAATCTAACCCAAACCCCCCTTAAATAAACCTAACACTAAGCCCCTGAAGATCTTCCTACCTTGTCTTCACCATCCAGGTATCACCGATCCGTCCTGGCTCCAAGATCTTCATCCAACCCAAGCGGGGGTTGGCGATCCATAATCCGGTCCAGAAGAGGTCCAGAAGAGGCTCCAAAGTCTTCCTCCTATCCGGCAAGAAGAGGACATCCGGACCGGCAAACATCTTCATC
This sequence comes from Bombina bombina, assembly GCF_027579735.1. Lineage (NCBI taxonomy): Eukaryota > Metazoa > Chordata > Amphibia > Anura > Bombinatoridae > Bombina > Bombina bombina. Next base: position 1,117,114,523 of record NC_069499.1, on the reverse strand, counting down.
CAAGCGGCATCTTCGATCTTCTTCCATCCGGTGCGGAGCGGGTCCATGTTGAAGCAGGCGACGCAGATCCATCCTCTTCTTCCGATGTCTCCCGACGAATGACGGTTCCTTTAAGGGACGTCATCCAAGATGGCGTCCCTCGAATTCCGATTGGCTGATAGGATTCTATCAGCCAATCGGAATTAAGGTAGGAATTTTCTGATTGGCTGATGGAATCAGCCAATCAGAATCAAGTTCAATCCGATTGGCTGATCCAATCAGCCAATCAGATTGAGCTCGCATTCTATTGGCTGTTCCGATCAGCCAATAGAATGCGAGCTCAATCTGATTGGCTGATTGGATCGGCCAATCGGATTGAACTAGATTCTGATTGGCTGATTCCATCAGCCAATCAGAAAATTCCTACCTTAATTCCGATTGGCTGATAGAATCCTATCAGCCAATCGGAATTCGAGGGACGCCATCTTGGATGACGTCCCTTAAAGGAACCGTCATTCGTCGGGAGACATCGGAAGAAGAGGATGGATCCGCGTCGCCTGCTTCAACATGGACCCGCTCCGCACCGGATGGAAGAAGATCGAAGATGCCGCTTGGATGAAGATGTTTGCCGGTCCGGATGTCCTCTTCTTGCCGGATAGGAGGAAGACTTTGGAGCCTCTTCTGGACCTCTTCTGGACCGGATTATGGATCGCCAACCCCCGCTTGGGTTGGATGAAGATCTTGGAGCCAGGACGGATCGGTGATACCTGGATGGTGAAGACAAGGTAGGAAGATCTTCAGGGGCTTAGTGTTAGGTTTATTTAAGGGGGGTTTGGGTTAGATTAGGGGTATGTGGGTGGTGGGTTGTAATGTTGGGGGGGGGGTATTGTATGTTTTTTTTTACAGGCAAAAGAGCTGAACTTCTTGGGGCATGCCCCGCAAAGGGCCCTGTTCAGGGCTGGTAAGGTAAAAGAGCTTGTAACTTTTTTAATTTAGAATAGGGTAGGGAATTTTTTATTTTGGGGGGCTTTGTTATTTTATTAGGGGGCTTAGAGTAGGTGTAATTAGTTTAAAATTGTTGTAATATATTTCTTATGTTTGTAAATATTTTTTTATTTTCTGTAACTTAGTTCTTTTTTATTTTTTGTACTTTAGCTAGTTTATTTAATTGTATTTATTGGTAGGAATTGTGTTTAATTAATTTATTGATAGTGTAGTGTTAGGTTAATTGTAGGTAATTGTAGGTAGTTTATTTAATTATTTTATTGATAGGGTAGTGTTAGGTTTAATTATAACTTAGGTTAGGATTTATTTTACAGGTAAATTTGTAATTATTTTAACTATTTTAGCTATTAAATAGTTCTTAACTATTTAATAGCTATTGTACCTGGTTAAAATAATTACAAAGTTGCCTGTAAAATAAATATAAATCCTAAAATAGCTATAATATAATTATAATTTATATTGTAGCTATATTAGGGTTTATTTTACAGGTAAGTATTTAGCTTTAAATAGGAATAATTTATTTAATAAGAGTTAATTTATTTCGTTAGATGTAAATTATATTTAACTTAGGGGGGTGTTAGTGTTAGGGTTAGACTTAGCTTTAGGGGTTAATACATTTATTAGAATAGCGGTGAGCTCCGATCGGAAGATTAGGGGTTAATAATTGAAGGTAGGTGTCGGCGATGTTAGGGAGGGCAGATTAGGGGTTAATACTATTTATGATAGGGTTAGTGAGGCGGATTAGGGGTTAATAACTTTATTATAGTAGCGCTCAGGTCCGCTCGGCAGATTAGGGGTTAATAAGTGTAGGTAGGTGTCGGCGACGTTGTGGGGGGCAGATTAGGGGTTAATAAATATAATATAGGGGTCGGCGATGTTAGGGGCAGCAGATTAGGGGTACATAGGGATAACGTAGGTGGCGGCGCTTTGCGGTCGGAAGATTAGGGGTTAATTATTTTAAGTAGCTGGCGGCGATGTTGTGGGGGGCAGATTAGGGGTTAATAAATGTAATATAGGGGTCGGCGGGGTTAGGGGCAGCAGATTAGGGGTACATAAGTATAACGTAGGTGGCGGTCGGCAGATTAGGGGTTAAAATTTTTAATCGAGTGTCGGCGATGTGGGGGGAGCTCGGTTTAGGGGTACATAGGTAGTTTATGGGTGTTAGTGTACTTTAGGGTACAGTAGTTAAGAGTTTTATAAACCGGCGTTAGCCAGAAAGCTCTTAACTCCTGCTATTTTCAGGCGGCTGGAATCTTGTCGTTAGAGCTCTAACGCTCACTGCAGAAACGACTCTAAATACCAGCGTTAGAAAGATCCCATTGAAAAGATAGGATACGCAAATGGCGTAGGGGGATCTGCGGTATGGAAAAGTCGCGGCTGTAAAGTGAGCGTTAGACCCTTTAATCACTGACTCCAAATACCAGCGGGCGGCCAAAACCAGCGTTAGGAGCCTCTAACGCTGGTTTTGACGGCTACCGCCGAACTCTAAATCTAGGCCAGAGAAAATTAAAAATAGATACTGCATCCTCTGACTGAACAGACATAACATATATGGAGTTTGTACCTAATTAAATCAAATAACCATGAAAAAGGGAGGCTTAGCACACTTAACTTCAAACTCTGGGTTTTAAATTATGGATTTAAATTTGAATTGACCTTTTGACTTCCTGTCAGTATTGGGTTATGCTCACTTACTGTCCCCCTGTTAATAATCTGTATCTGAACACAATGTGTGAATCACAAGAGATGTAGAATACTACTTTACTCTTCTGCTTGGTGTCATCTGTTCTTAGGTTACCTCAGCTTACAGTTGTGTCACATGACCCTGCTCACTGCATCCTCCTCCTGATTAATCTATCTTCACTTGCTAGGAGGCATCAAGAGGGGTGCCTCCTATTTGTCCCAATTTTTGCTGCTAATATATTGACAGAACACAGGTGGCGCTGCAGCACAGCTTTTCCTTTGACCCATGTACTGCAATGGAGAGAAGCATTCCTGTACCTGCCTCTCCATAGCATTACATGGGGGGGGGGAAATTATTATTTTTTTGGACTTTTTTTTGTTTTAATTAAAATGTAATTAAGCTTTGGCCACATATGGCAGGGTAGGCACTGCCTCCCCTGCCTCCTATGAGTGCACGTCCCTGTTGTCTGCTCTCTCTTATGAGTCTCCTTATCTGATTTTCCACCAAGATAAAGCTGTTTTGCGGACATCTTTTATTTTTACCTATGGTTGTTATTTCTAATAACATTAATAAGGAAATTATTGTACCTTCTTTGTGTCCAAATCCTAAGAATGAGACTGAAAGATCTTTACACTCTCTGGATGTTGTTAGAGCTTTGAAAATCTATGCAGATGCTACTAAGGATTTCAGACAGAAAAGGTCAGAAAGCCTCTGCCGTTTCATTAGCATCTTGGTGGAAACTTTTAATTCACAAAGCTTATTTGGAGGTGGGTCAGTCTCCGCTTCAGAGAATTACAGCTCATTCTACTAGATCAGTTGCCACATCTCGGGTTTTCAAGAATGAAGCTTTAGTTGATCAAATCTGAAAAGTGGCCACTTGGTCTTCTTTGCATACCTTTTACTAAATTTTACCATTCTGATGTGTTCACCTCTTCAGAAGCAGCTTTTGGTAGAAAGTTTCTTCAGGCAGCTGTCTCAGTTTGATTCTAGTGCCTATGAGTTGAGGTTTTTTGGTTTAAAAAGACTTTGTTAAAATTTGGATTTAATTTCTAAGCAAAAATAGCTGTTTTTATTTTATTCCTCCCTTTTACTCGTGGACTTCCACATCTTGGGTATTATATCCCATCAGTAACAGCTCATGGACTCTCGCCACCTATATGAAAGAAAAACAGAATTTATGCTTACCTGATAAATTACTTTCTCCAACGGTGTGTCCGGTCCACGGCGTCATCCATAACTTGTGGGAATATTCTCTTCCCCAACAGGAAATGGCAAAGAGCACAGCAAAAGCTGTCCATATAGTCCCTCCTAGGCTCCGCCCACCCCAGTCATTCGACCGACGGACAGGAGAAAAACAGGAGAAACCATAGGGTGCCGTGGTGACTGTAGTTAAAGAAAGAAATTCATCAAACCTGATTAAAAAACCAGGGCGGGCCGTGGACCGGACACACCGTTGGAGAAAGTAATTTATCAGGTAAGCATAAAATCTGTTTTCTTCAACATTGGTGTGTCCGGTCCACGGCGTCATCCATAACTTGTGGGAACCAATACCAAAGCTTTAGGACACGGATGAAGGGAGGGAGCCAATCAGGTTATCTAAACGGAAGGCACCACGGCTTGCAAAACCTTTCTCCCAAAAATAGCCTCCGAAGAAGCAAAAGTATCAAATTTGTAGAATTTGGCAAAAGTGTGCAGGGAAGACCAAGTCGCTGCCTTACATATCTGATCAACAGAAGCCTCGTTCTTGAAGGCCCATGTGGAAGCCACAGCCCTAGTAGAGTGAGCTGTGATGCGTTCGGGAGGCTGCCGTCCCGCAGTCTCATAAGCCAATCGGATGATGCTTTTCAGCCAAAAGGAAAGAGAGGTAGCAGTAGCTTTTTGACCTCTCCTCTTGCCAGAATAAACGACAAACAGAGAAGACGTTTGTCTGAAATCCTTTGTTGCTTCTAAATAGAACTTTAAAGCACGAACTACATCTAAATTGTGTACCACCACATACTCTTCACCATCTCCGTGGAGATGCTGCTTGTTCAGCAGGCAAAGAGAATGACTGGGGTGGGCGGAGCCTAGGAGGCACTATATGGACAGCTTTTGCTGTGCTCTTTGCCATTTCCTGTTGGGGAAGAGAATATTCCCACAAGTTATGGATGACGCCGTGGACCGGACACACCAATGTTGGAGAAACATAATTTATGTAAGAACTTTCTTTCATGGTGGCGAGAGTACACGAGGCCAACCCATTTTTTTGGGGTTATGATTTTATTTTGTTTAAAGCACATCTTTTTTCCTGCTTCTCTTTTTATGCTTTTGCTTGTTGAACACCTCACCAACTTAACTATTTGTTAAACTGAGGTATGTGTGAGGTGGGAAGGGTATTTATAGGCTTTTGAGGTTTGGGAAACTTTGCTTCCTCCTGGTAGGAATGTATATCCCATCAGTAACATTTTGTGGACTCTCGCCACCATGAAAAATGAATTTATCAGGTGAGTTCTTACATAAATTATGTTTTTTATTTTCTTTATTGAGCATCCTCTTGTGTGTTTTGTGGCTGCTAGCTACTGTGACTTTTACTTTTACAATAAGACTTCCGGTTGGGACAAATGATTCACATCTTAGCCCTTCTGCTTTCTTTTTTTTTTTGTTGTGTTCCTTATCTTGCTTGTGCAGATATCCTAAGAAGATTACTGATCCCTGCACTGATCAAACAAACCAACCTTGTTCTCATGTTGCTGATTATTTTCTCCCTCTTATTAACTCTTAATCCCTGTGTTTGGATCTGTTCTCTATAGCAGTGTTTTTCAACCAGTGTGCCGTGGCACACTAGTGTGCCGTGAGAGATCCTCAGGTGTGCCGCGGCAGACTGACAACAGCGCGGGGGTGTCCCTCTTTCAAATTTTGAAATATTGGTAGGTATGTGACAGGCTCATCAGCATCATTTACAACCATCACATTGACATTCATTCACAGACAATCATTATGATTGTTTGTGAATGAATGTCAATATATCATGTATAGTTTGTAGGAGGCATGGCATGACAGCACAGTACAGTGTGTGTCTATATATATATATCTCCTGTATTAGGCTACAATGTGTGATTTTGTACAATTTTGGGATGGTGGTGTGCCACAGGATTTTTTAATGTAAAAAAGTGTGCCACAGCAAAAAAAAGTTGCAAATCACTGCTCTATAGGTTCTTCTCTATCCTTATTTTTTAAATGTGAAACTCTTCATTATCTTTTTTTAATTGTTAGTTCATGAGGAGCTCTACACAATAAATTGCTAGACCTGCAAATGTTCACACATGGTTTAAAGTCAAAATCAAAGCTTTGATCTTTTTTCTCTTTACTTGGTTGTACTCTATTCTTTGTAATGAGAGGACAGAGGAACATAGAGTGGATTTACAGTAACATAAAAGTCCCCAGAAAACATAAGTGCTATGGTAAAGATTGCAATTTAATAATTACAAAAATTGTGACAATGGCTCCCTTGATGCCTCTGAAAAAATCAAATGCACATCTGCTTCTGGCAATTTTCACCGCCCTCTAAATACATGCTTCTAGAAAATCCAGAGCTGATCCAGGAGTAATGCCCAGAACCATACATTTAGATAGCAGTGGAAAATTAATGTGTTGGCAGCACACCTTATATGTTAGAGAAGTTTAGGCAGGTACTTTTTACGTTTTAACTCCTTTGCTACCGGGAATTTCAGTGAAAACTTGCCCAAAGTACCGGATATTTTTTTTAACATTTTTGCTATCACTCTGTTTAAGCAGAAACAGAGCCTTTGTTTTTTGATTTACCTATGAAAACTATATACTGTATATATATATATATATTTAAAGTAGACAACCCAATGTAATGATTTTGGTATATTGGATGCCACTATTTGGCTACCAAATACGATCATATAAAAAATAAATTGTTCCTCAATAAAGCTCTTTTGAAAAAAAAAAAAAAAAAAAAGAGAAAATTAGTCTAAAAACAATATTAAAAAAAATAAATAAATAAAAAAAAAAAATTGTTCATTTTTTGCAAACTTTGGGTTTCTCACTGAAACTATTTACGCACAACTACTGCAGTAATAAGACAAATGGTTGTAAAAGCTTCTCTGGGGTCCTCTTTGAAATGTGACAGACATGCATTGCTTTGCCACTGTTTTTTGGCAATTAAAGGGACGCTAATTGCAGCTGCACACCAGTCTAAAATTCCTGGCAGTGAAGCTTGTAAGGTTATTATTTGTTCTAGAGTAGGGATTAACCGCCCACCTGACACCTCCCACCCCCTAATCCCTCCCAAATACCTCTTCCCTCCTCCTTTTCACTGGGCACAATCATCTTAGATACTGGCAGACATTCGGCCAGTATGCAGTTTAGGGCTTTTATTTATTTTTAAATATTTATTTTAATATTTCTATAGTGTAGATCTTTTATCCCCCTCCCTGACCCCCCAACAACTCTCTAACCCTCCCTCTCCCCACTGATCCCCATCATATTTGTTACTGGCAGTCGGTCTGCCAGTAACACATTACTACTTGCTTTTGTTTATTTTATACTTTTAGTTTAGGCCCCCCTGCAAGATCACCATTTTCTGTAGTATAGGGTTCCCCATACAGCCAATATAGTTCCATAGTGTAGGGCCCCATCACTCCCTCTACCCTGCCTAAAACTTTTTCATAGTGCAGGGAACCCTGCCCCTCCCCCGTTGGGCTGCTCAACTGCTTCCATCATTCTCTCCAACCAGCACCAACTGATGATTGTTACAGAGCGTGACACACTCTGTAATCATCAGCGATCTGGCTTCATAATGTAAGTGACCACGATTAGTACTCCCCTACCATATAAAGGCAGATGCCTTCTGCCCCCAGCTGCAGTCTTCGATGTCTAAGCTGACAGCGGGGAACGCAGCATGCACATCTGTGTTGGGCGTAGATATTACGTCAACACAGTATGCTGGGCAAAGTACTGTGTCACGTAGTACCTACATCCATTGTGCACCCATCTTTAGTTTGTTATCTATTACTACTCCCAAATCCCTTTCCTTCTATGTTTGGCTAAATCTAGTCCCATTTAAATAATAGACTGCCTGCTTATTTTTACATTCAAAATGTAGAACCTTGCATTTTCCAGTATTAAATCTAATTTTCCATTTACCTGCCCATTATTCTAATTTTTGTAGATCCCCTTATAAAGGAAGTTAATCCTGCCCTGACCTAATAACCTTACACAACTTTCTATCATCTGCAAAAATAGAGATGTTGCTATTTAATCCTTTCTCCAAGTCATTAATAAATAATATTAAAAAGAACAGGGCCCAGAACTGATCCCTGGGGGACTCCATTGATTACCTGTGTCCAATCCGAGTATGATCCATTTACTAATACTCTTTTCTCCCTGTCTTTAATCCAGTTATTTATCCATGTTATTCAACATTTTTAGATATTCCCAGTCCCTTATTTTTGTACATTAATCTCTCATTTGGAACTGTATAAAACGCCTTTGCAAAATTCAAGTATATCACATCAACTGATTCCCTTTTATCAATATATTTACTTCCTAGTAGAATCTAATTAGATTAGTATGACATGATCTATTTCTCATAAAACCATGCTGATTTGAGCTGATAATTGTGTTTACACGAATATACTCATCAATATAATCCCTTATAATACCTTCAAGTATCTTCCCCACTATTAATGTCAGACTAACTAGTCTATAGCTTACTGGATCAGCCCTGTTTCCCTTTTTAAAGAGTGGCACCACATCAGCTTTACTCCAGTCCTGGGGCATTGAGAATAATGATTCTTGAAAAATGAAGAGTATAGGTTTGGCTATAACAGTGCTAAGTTCCTGTAAAACCCTTGGGTGTATTCCATCTCAGCCTGGAGTTTTATTCACCTTAATATAATCCAGTTTTTTCCCCTGATATCCTCTATAGATAACCCAGTTATGGCACCAACACCCACCACCCCCAACTGACTCCAATGTCACATATTTTAAGAACCAAAAGTATGTGTTTTTCCTCTTGTAAACCAAATTGTAAGGTGGTCCATTATTAACATATGTAAGTGCTGTACACAATGGTGCCTTCCATTTAAACTAACACTCTCATTCATAAATGAAAAGCAACATCAGATAACGAGTGCCTATACTGCTGTTTCCCTTATATGCCCAGACCCACCCTATTAGCCATACGTAAAAGCAGTTATCCTCTTGCCCCAGGCTCTTTCTATTACATTAATGACATGTAGCTACAGTCAATGGTGTTACTCCCAAGTACCATCAACATTCATGTCTGCCTCATGCCCTCTTACCTCATCATCCTCGGGGTTTTGAATCCCTTTGACTAAGTCTTGCAGTCTCTTGTCCAACATATGGTCAGTGCTGCCATGTTCCAAAACTCAACCGGTTCCCACCAAAGCCTCCTGCCACTGAACACACAAAATGACAGCTGCTCAGGCTTGCCAGAAACAGCAGTTATGAAGCAGCGGTCACAAAGACTAAAAGGTATCATGTTAACGTGCTCTACTTACCAGCAAGCTAACCCGATGCCTCCTAGCTGGCCCATGGCAGCACACTGTAGCTCCAATATAGCGTGCCCATGAAGCTTCCCTGCCAAACTCATCTTCAGCTTAGTGTATCCATCAATTAGCAGCCTGTGTGGGCCCTCAAGCAATAGTTGCTCCCTTGTTGTGAAGAGAATGCAGGTACTTTCCTTTCAAGATCTTGATTACATGCAGACACTACTACCCTCTACATATCCTGCTGCCATACAGCAGTTATTACCTTGTTTTGTTCATATTCCTTACACAGAACCACAAGTTATCTCACTATTTTTAACTTTACCCTTTGTGAACCCCCACACACAAATACACCTTTTCACTCTGTAACTAGTGTACGTTGAGCTATTTGTTATTTCTTTCATATAGGTGGCGAGAGTCCACAAGCTGTTAATGATGGTTTATACATTCCTACCAGGAAGAGGCAAAGTTTCCCAAACCTCAAATGCCAATAAATACCCCTTCAATCTCACACATAGCTCAGGTATCTTTTGCGAAAACCAGGGACCCTCAGGTCAAAGCATTGGATGCTCTAGCAGGGCCCTGACTTTACGAGTCAAATTATCTGTTCCCCCCTCTGGTCCTACTTCCCAGAGTGATTTCAAAGATAAAAAGTTAACAGTCTTCGTTAATCCTGATAGCCCCTGCGTGGCCTCACAGGATTTGGTACGCAGATCTAATTTGAATGCCCACTTACCCGCCTTGGACTCTTCCTCTAAGGCCAGACCTTCTATCTCAAGGTCCTTTCTTCCAACCAGAGTCTCTAACTTAGTGGCATGGAAAGTGAACGTTTAATTCTCAGTCATAGAGGTTTCTCTGACTCTGTGATTAACACTTCAGATTCTTTAAGATGGTTTGGATAAAGGTTTGCCTGCCAATACTTTGAAAGGACAAATCTCTGCTCTCTCAGTTTTGTTTCACAGAAAAAATTGCTAATCTTCCTGATGGTCACTGTATTGTTTAGGCTTTAATTTAAATGAAACCTGTCATTACACCTATATCTTCTCCCTGGTGTCTTACTATGGTATTGAAGATTCTAAAGGCTCCTTCCTTTGAGCCTATGCATTCTTTGGACATTAAACTACTTTCTTGGAAAGTGTTTTTTTTCTCTTGGCTATTTCTTCTGCTGTATTGTCTGCTCTCTCTTGTGAGTCTCCTTATCTGATTTTCCACCAAGATAAAGCTGTTTTGCGGACATCTTTTATTTTTACCTATGGTTGTTATTTCTATTAACATTAATAAGGAAATTATTGTACCTTCTTTGTGTCCAAATCCTAAGAATGAGACTGAAAGATCTTTACACTCTCTGGATGTTGTTAGAGCTTTGAAAATCTATGCAGATGCTACTAAGGATTTCAGACAGAAACGGTCAGAAAGCCTCTGCCGTTTCATTAGCATCTTGGTGGAAACTTTTAATTCACAAAGCTTATTTGGAGGTGGGTCAGTCTCCGCTTCAGAGAATTACAGCTCATTCTACTAGATCAGTTGCCACATCTCGGGTTTTCAAGAATGAAGCTTTAGTTAATCAAATCTGAAAAGTGGCCACTTGGTCTTCTTTGCATACCTTTTACTAAATTTTACCATTCTGATGTGTTCACCTCTTCAGAAGCAGCTTTTGGTAGAAAGTTTCTTCAGGCAGCTGTCTCAGTTTGATTCTAGTGCCTATGAGTTGAGGTTTTTTGGTTTAAAAAGACTTTGTTAAAATTTGGATTTAATTTCTAAGCAAAAATAGCTGTTTTTATTTTATTCCTCCCTTTTACTCGTGGACTTCCACATCTTGGGTATTATATCCCATCAGTAACAGCTCATGGACTCTCGCCACCTATATGAAAGAAAAACAGAATTTATGCTTACCTGATAAATTACTTTCTCCAACGGTGTGTCCGGTCCACGGCGTCATCCATAACTTGTGGGAATATTCTCTTCCCCAACAGGAAATGGCAAAGAGCACAGCAAAAGCTGTCCATATAGTCCCTCCTAGGCTCCGCCCACCCCAGTCATTCGACCGACGGACAGGAGAAAAACAGGAGAAACCATAGGGTGCCGTGGTGACTGTAGTTAAAGAAAGAAATTCATCAAACCTGATTAAAAAACCAGGGCGGGCCGTGGACCGGACACACCCGTGGAGAAAGTAATTTATCAGGTAAGCATAAAATCTGTTTTATACAACATTGGTGTGTCCGGTCCACGGCGTCATCCATAACTTGTGGGAACCAATACCAAAGCTTTAGGACACGGATGAAGGGAGGGAGCCAATCAGGTTATCTAAACGGAAGGCACCACGGCTTGCAAAACCTTTCTCCCAAAAATAGCCTCCGAAGAAGCAAAAGTATCAAATTTGTAGAATTTGGCAAAAGTGTGCAGGGAAGACCAAGTCGCTGCCTTACATATCTGATCAACAGAAGCCTCGTTCTTGAAGGCCCATGTGGAAGCCACAGCCCTAGTAGAGTGAGCTGTGATGCGTTCGGGAGGCTGCCGTCCCGCAGTCTCATAAGCCAATCGGATGATGCTTTTCAGCCAAAAGGAAAGAGAGGTAGCAGTAGCTTTTTGACCTCTCCTCTTGCCAGAATAAACGACAAACAGAGAAGACGTTTGTCTGAAATCCTTTGTTGCTTCTAAATAGAACTTTAAAGCACGAACTACATCTAAATTGTGTACCACCACATACTCTTCACCATCTCCGTGGAGATGCTGCTTGTTCAGCAGGCAAAGAGAATGACTGGGGTGGGCGGAGCCTAGGAGGCACTATATGGACAGCTTTTGCTGTGCTCTTTGCCATTTCCTGTTGGGGAAGAGAATATTCCCACAAGTTATGGATGACGCCGTGGACCGGACACACCAATGTTGGAGAAACATAATTTATGTAAGAACTTTCTTTCATGGTGGCGAGAGTACACGAGGCCAACCCATTTTTTTTGGGGTTATGATTTTATTTTGTTTAAAGCACATCTTTTTTCCTGCTTCTCTTTTTATGCTTTTGCTTGTTGAACACCTCACCAACTTAACTATTTGTTAAACTGAGGTATGTGTGAGGTGGGAAGGGTATTTATAGGCTTTTGAGGTTTGGGAAACTTTGCTTCCTCCTGGTAGGAATGTATATCCCATCAGTAACATTTTGTGGACTCTCGCCACCATGAAAAATGAATTTATCAGGTGAGTTCTTACATAAATTATGTTTTTTATTTTCTTTATTGAGCATCCTCTTGTGTGTTTTGTGGCTGCTAGCTACTGTGACTTTTACTTTTACAATAAGACTTCCGGTTGGGACAAATGATTCACATCTTAGCCCTTCTGCTTTCTTTTTTTTTTGTTGTGTTCCTTATCTTGCTTGTGCAGATATCCTAAGAAGATTACTGATCCCTGCACTGATCAAACAAACCAACCTTGTTCTCATGTTGCTGATTATTTTCTCCCTCTTATTAACTCTTAATCCCTGTGTTTGGATCTGTTCTCTATAGCAGTGTTTTTCAACCAGTGTGCCGTGGCACACTAGTGTGCCGTGAGAGATCCTCAGGTGTGCCGCGGCAGACTGACAACAGCGCGGGGGTGTCCCATTTTGAAATATTGGGAGGTATGTGACAGGCTCATCAGCATCATTTACAACCATCACATTGACATTCATTCACAGACAATCATTATGATTGTTTGTGAATGAATGTCAATATGTCATGTATAGTTTGTAGGAGGCATGGCATGACAGCACAGTACAGTGTGTGTCTATATATATATATATCCTGTATTAGGCTACAATGTGTGATTTTGTACAATTTTGGGATGGTGGTGTGCCACAGGATTTTTTAATGTAAAAAAGTGTGCCACGGCAAAAAAAAGTTGCAAATCACTGCTCTATAGGTTCTTCTCTATCCTTATTTTTTAAATGTGAAACTCTTCATTATCTTTTTTTAATTGTTAGTTCATGAGGAGCTCTACACAATAAATTGCTAGACCTGCAAATGTTCACACATGGTTTAAAGTCAAAATCAAAGCTTTGATCTTTTTTCTCTTTACTTGGTTGTACTCTATTCTTTGTAATGAGAGGACAGAGGAACATAGAGTGGATTTACAGTAACATAAAAGTCCCCAGAAAACATAAGTGCTATGGTAAAGATTGCAATTTAATAATTACAAAAATTGTCACAATGACTCCCTTGATGCCTCTGAAAAAATCAAATGCACATCTGCTTCTGGCAATTTTCACCGCCCTCTAAATACATGCTTCTAGAAAATCCAGAGCTGATCCAGGAGTAATGCCCAGAACCATACATTTAGATAGCAGTGGAAAATTAATGTGTTGGCAGCACACCTTATATGTTAGAGAAGTTTAGGCAGGTACTTTTTACGTTTTAACTCCTTTGCTACCGGGAATTTCAGTGAAAACTTGCCGAAAGTACCGTATATTTTTTTTAGCATTTTTGCTATCACTCTGTTTAAGCAGAAACAGAGCCTTTGTTTTTTGATTTACCTATGAAAACTATATATATATATATATATTTAAAGTAGACAACCCAATGTAATGATTTTGGTATATTGGATGCCACTATTTGGCTACCAAATACGATCATATAAAAAATAAATTGTTCATTTTTCGCAAACATTGGGTTTCTCACTGAAACTATTTACGCACAACTACTGCAGTAATAAGACAAATGGTTGTAAAAGCTTCTCTGGGGTCCTCTTTGAAGGGGTCCTTAGACATGCATTGCTTTGCCACTGTTTTTTGGCAATTAAAGGGACGCTAATTGCAGCTGCACACCAGTCTAAAATTCCTGGCAGTGAAGCTTGTAAGGTTAATATTTGTTCTAGAGTAGGGATTAACCGCCCACCTGACACCTCCCACCCCCTAATCTCTCCCAAATACCTCTTCCCTCCTCCTTTTCACTGGGCACAATCATCTTAGATACTGGCAGACATTCTGCCAGTATGCAGTTTAGGGCTTTTATTTATTTTTAAATATTTATTTTAATATTTCTATAGGGTAGATCTTTTATCCCCCTCCCTGACCCCCCAACAACTCTCTAACGCTCCCTCTTCCCACTGATCCCCATCATATTTGTTACTGGCAGTCGGTCTTCCAGTAACACATTACTACTTGCTTTTGTTTATTTTATACTTTTAGTTTAGGCCCCCCTGCAAGATCACCATTTTCTGTAGTATAGGGTTCCCCATCCAGCCAATATAGTTCCATAGTGTAGGGCCCCATCACTCCCTCTACCCTGCCTAAAACTTTGTCATAGTGCAGGGAACCCTGCCCCTCCCCCGTTGGGCTGCTCAACTGCTTCCATCATTCTCTCCAACCAGCACCAACTGATGATTGTTACAGAGCGTGACACACTCTGTAATTATCAGCGAACTGGCTTCATAATGTAAGTGAGCACGATTAGTACTCCCCTACCATATAAAGGCAGATGCCTTCTGCCCCCAGCTGCAGTCTTCGATGTCTAAGCTGACAGCGGGGAACGCAGCATGCGCATCTGTGTTGGGCGTAGATATTACATCAACACAGTATGCTGGGCAAAGTACGGTGTCACGTAGTACCTACATCCAATTGGCGCAAGGGGTTAATAAAGATTAAAAGTTAATCATTACAATAGCACTTATCTTTAGCAGCAACATATATGTTTCTTTCATGTAATTGGCAAGAGTCCATGAGCTAGTGACATATGGGATATACAATCCTACCAGGAGGGGCAAAGTTTCCCAAACCTCAAAATGCCTATAAATACACCCCTCACCACACCCACAATTCAGTTTTTACAAACTTTGCCTCCTATGGAGGTGGTGAAGTAAGTTTGTGCTAAGATTTCTACGTTGATATGCGCTTTTCAGCATTGTTGAAGCCCGATTCCTCTCAGAGTACAGCGAATCTCAGAGGGACGTGAAGGGAGTATCACCTATTGAATATGATGATTTCCCTAACGGGGGTCTTTTTCATGGGTTCTCTGTTATCGGTCGTAGAGATTCATCTCCTACCTCCCTTTTCAGATCGACGATATACTCTCAAATTTACCATTACCTCTACTAAAGAACTGTTTTAGTACTGGTTTGGCTATCTGCTATATGTGGATGGGTGTCTTTTGGTAAGTATGTTTTTATTACTTAAGACACTCTCAGCTATGGTTTGGCACTTTATGCAAATTATATAAAGTTCTAAATATATGTATTGTACTTATATTTGCCATGAGTCAGGTTCATGTATTTCCTTCTGCAGAATGTCAGTTTCATATTTGGGAATATAAACACTTTAAGAAATTTGTTTCTTACCTGGGGTTTAGTCTTTTTCAATTTTGACTACTTTTGCATTTTGCGGGTATTAGGCCCGCGGGTGCGTCAAATGTTAGACTTTATTGCGTCATTTTTGGCGCAAACTTTTTTGGCGCGGGAAATTACGTTTTTGACGCAACTTCGTCGGCGTCATACGTGACGTCGAGACCTTTCACACAGCAGCGTCATTAGTGACGCAAATGTGTCATTTCCGGTCATTTTTGGAGCCAAAAAAGTTTACGTTACGTTGTGCGTCATACTTGGCGCCAAATTTTTTTCATTATTTCAATACCCCATTTATGTTTGCCTCCTGCTTTCTTCTCTATCAAGAGGCCTATGCTTTTGCATTTTTTCCCATTCCTGAAACTGTCATTTAAGGAAATAGATAATTTTGCTTTATATGTTGTTTTTTCTTTTACATTGAGCAAGATGTCCCAATCCGAACCTGTCTCTGAAGTTTCTGCTGGAACATTGCTGCCTGACATCGGTTCTACCAAAGCTAAGTGCATTTGTTGCAAAATTATAGAAATTATTCCACCGAATGTCATTTGTAATAGTTGTCATGATAAACTTTTACATGCAGATAGTGTTTCTATCAGTAATAGTACATTGCCAGTTGCAGTTCCTTCAACTTCTAATGTGCATGATATACCTGTAAATTTTAAAGAATTTTTTTCTGAATCTATTATGAAGGCTTTGTCTGCATTTCCACCTTCTAATAAACGTAAAAGGTCTTTTAAAACTTCTCATTTAGCTGATGAAATTTCAAAGGACCAACAACATAATAATTCATCCTCTTCTGCTGAGGATCTATCTGAAACAGAAGATCCTTCCTCAGATATTGACACTGACAAATCTACTTATTTATTTAAAATAGAGTGTATGCGTTCTTTATTAAAAGAAGTGTTAATTACTTTGTATATTGAGGTAACCAGTCCTATTGACGTTCAGTCTAATAAACGTTTAAATGCTGTTTTTAAACCTCCTGTGGTTTCCCCAGGTGTTTTTCCCATTCCTGAAGCTATTTCTGATATGATTTCTAGGGAATGGAATAAGCCAGGTACTTCATTTGTTCCTTCTTCAAGGTTTAAGAGGTTGTATCCTTTACCAGAAAAATCTATAGAGTTTTGGGGAAAAATCCCCAAAGTTGATGGGGCTATTTGTACTCTTGCTAAACGTACCACTATTCCTATGGAAGATAGCACTTCCTTTAAGGATCCTTTAGATAGGAAGCTTGAATCTTATCTAAGGAAGGCCTATTTATATTCAGGTCATCTTCTCAGACCTGCTATTTCTTTGGGTGATGTTGCGGCTGCATCAACTTTCTGGTTGGAAAATTTAGCGCAACATGAATTGGATTCTGACATATCTAGCATTGTTCGCTTACTGCAACATGCTAATCATTTTATTTGTGATGCCATTTTTGATATTATCAAAATTGATGTTAGATCCATGTCTTTAGCTGTATTAGCTAAAAGAGCTTTGTGGCTTAAATCTTGGAATGCTGATATGACATCTAAATCTAGATTACTATCTCTTTCTTTCCAAGGTAATAATTTACTTGGTTCTCAGTTGGATTCTATTATTTCAACTATCACTGGAGGAAAAGGAGTTTTTTTGCCTCAGGATAAAAAATCTAAGGGTAAATCTAAGGCTTCTAACCGTTTTCGTTCTTTTCGTCAGAATAAGGAACAAAAACTCAATCCTCCTCCCAAGGAATCTGCTTCCAGTTGGAAGCCTTCCTCAAATTGGAATAAATCCAAGCCATTTAGGAAACCAAAGTCTGCCCCTAAGTCCGCATGAAGATGCGGCCCTCATTCCAGCTCAGCTGGTAGGGGGCAGATTAAAGTTTTTCAAGGATTTTTGGATAAAATCTGTCCAAAATCATTGGATTCAGAGCATTGTCTCTCAAGGGTATCGAATCTGATTCAAAGTAAGACCTCCTGTGAGAAGATTTTTTCTCTCACACATTCCTGTAAATCCAGTAAAAGCTCAGGCTTTTCTGAAGTGTGTTTCAGACCTGGAGTCTTCAGGGGTAATCATGCCAGTTCCTCTTCAGGAACAAGGTTTGGGGTTTTATTCAAACCTATTCATTGTACCAAAGAAAGAAAATTTGTTAAGACCAGTTCTGGATCTGAAAATTTTGAATCATTATGTAAGAGTACCAACTTTCAAGATGGTGACTATAAGGAGTATTCTGCCTTTTGTTAAGCAAGGACATTATATGTCCACAATAGACTTGCAGGATGCATACCTTCATATTCCGATTCATCCAGAACACTATCAGTTTCTGAGATTCTCTTTTCTAGACAAGCATTACCAATTTGTTGCTCTTCCATTTGGCCTAGCAACAGCTCCAAGAATCTTTTCAAAGGTTCTGGGTGCCCTACTATCTGTAATCAGAGAACAGGGTATTGCGGTGTTTCCTTATTTGGACGATATCTTGGTACTAGCTCAGTCTTTACATACTGCAGAATCTCACACGAATCAACTAGTGTTGTTTCTTCGGAAACATGGTTGGAGGATCAATTTACCAAAAAGTTTCTTGATTCCTCAGACAATGGTCACCTTTTAAGGTTTCCAGATAGATTCAGTATCCATGACTCTGTCTCTAACAGACAAGAGACGTTTAAAATTGGTTGCAGCCTGCCGGCACCTTCAGTCTCAGTCATTCCCTTCAGTGGCTATGTGCATGGAAGTTTTAGGTCTCATGACTGCAGCATCGGACGCAATCCCCTTTGCTCGTTTTCACATGAGACCTCTACAGCTTTGTATGCTGAATCAATGGTGCAGGGATTATACAAAGATATCACAATTAATATCCTTGAATCCCAATGTACGACACTCTCTGACATGGTGGATAGATCACCATTGTTTGGTTCAAGGGGCTTCTTTTGTTCGCCCAACCTGGACTGTGATCACAACAGATGCGAGTCTTTCAGGTTGGGGAGCCGTTTGGGGGTCTCTGACAGCACAAGGGGTTTGGAAATCTCAAGAGGCGAGGTTACCAATAAATATTTTAGAACTCTGTGCAATTCTCAGGGCTCTTCAGTTCTGGCCTCTACTAAAGAGAGAACCGTTAATTTGTTATCAATCATCAGGGTGGGACTCACAGTCCCCAAGCTATGAAAGAAGTATCTCGGATACTTGCTTGGGCGGAATCCAGCTCCTGTCTAATCTCTGCGGTGCATATCCCAGGTGTAGACAATTGGGAGGCGGATTATCTCAGCCGCCAGACTTTACATCCAGGGGAGTGGTCTCTCCATCCAGATGTGTTTTCTCAGATTGTTCAGATGTGGGGGCTTCCAGAGATAGATCTCATGGCCTCTCATCTAAACAAGAAACTTCCCAGATACCTGTCCAGGTCCAGGGATGTTCAGGCGGAAGCAGTGGATGCGCTGACACTTCCTTGGTATTATCAACCTGCTTACATCTTCCCGCCTCTAGTTCTTCTTCCAAGAGTGATTTCCAAAATCATCATGGAACAGTCTTTTGTGTCGCTGGTGGCTCCAGCATGGCCACACAGGTTTTGGTATGCGGATCTGGTTCGGATGTCCAGTTGCCCGCCTTGGCCAGTTCCGTTACGGCCGGATCTACTATCTCAAGGTCCATTTTTCCATCAGGATCTAAAATCATTAAATTTGAAGGTATGGAAATTGAACGCTTAGTTCTAAGTCATAGAGGTTTCTCTGATTCAGTGATTAATACTATGTTACAAGCTCGTAAATCTGTCTCTAGGAAGATTTATTATAGAGTTTGGAAGGCTTACATTTCATGGTGTTCTTCTCATAAATTCTCCTGGCATTCTTTTAGAATTCCTAGAATTTTGCAGTTTCTTCAGGATGGTCTGGATAAGGGTTTGCCTGCAAGTTCCTTGAAAGGACAAATCTCCGCTCTTTCTGATTTAATTCACAGAAAAATTGCTATACTTCCTGATATACACTGTTTTGTACAGGCTTTAGTTTGTATTAAGCCTTTCATTAAGTCTTAATTTGGTTCTGAGGGCTTTACAGGCTCCTCCATTTGAACCTATGCATTCTTTGGACATTAAACTACTTTCTTGGAAAGTGTTGTTCCTTTTGGCTATCTTTTCTGCTAGAAGAGTTTCTGAGCTATCTGCTCTTTCTTGTGAGTCTCCTTTTCTGATTTTTCATCAGGATAAGGCAGTTTTGCGGACTTCTTTTCAATTTTTACCTAAGGTTGTGAATTCTAACAACATTAGTAGAGAAATTGTTGTCCCTTCTTTATGTCCTAATCCTAAGAATTCTTTGGAGAGATCCTTACATTCTTTGGATGTGGTAAGAGCTTTGAAATATTATGTGGAAGCTACTAAAAATTTCAGGAAGACTTCTAGTCTATTTGTTTTATTTTCTGGTCCTAGGAAAGGTCAGAAAGCTTCTGCTATTTCCTTGGCTTCTTGGTTGAAACTTTTGATTCATCAAGCTTATTTGGAGTCGGGTCAAACCCTGCCTCAGAGAATTACAGCTCATTCTACTAGATCAGTCTCTACTTCATGGGCTTTTAAGAATGAAGCTTCAGTCGATCAGATTTGCAAAGCAGCCACTTGGTCCTCTTTGCATACATTTACTAAATTCAACCATTTTGATGTATTTGCTTCTTCTGAAGCAGTTTTTGGTAGAAAAGTTCTTCAGGCAGCTGTTTCAGTTTGATTCTTCTGCTTTTTGATTTAAGTTTTTTTCTTTCAAAAGTGAAAATAAACTTATTTTTGGGTTGTGGATTATTTTCTCAGCGGAATATGGCTGTTTTTGTTTTAGTCCCTCCCTCTCTAGTGACTCTTGAGTGGAAGACTCCACATCTTGGGTATTGATATCCCATATGTCACTAGCTCATGGACTCTTGCCAATTACATGAAAGAAAACATAATTTATGTAAGAACTTACCTGATAAATTCATTTCTTTTATATTGGCAAGAGTCCATAAGGCCCACCCTTTTTTATGGTGGTTATGATTTTTTGTAAAAAGCACAATTATTTCCAAATTTCCTTTGTTGATGCTTTCTACTCCTTTCTTTATCACCCCACTGCTTGGCTATTCGTTAAACTGAATTGTGGGTGTGGTGAGGGGTGTATTTATAGGCATTTTGAGGTTTGGGAAACTTTGCCCCTCCTGGTAGGATTGTATATCCCATATGTCACTAGCTCATGGACTCTTGCCAATATGAAAGAAATGAATTTATCAGGTAAGTTCTTACATAAATTATGTTATTTCTATATCTCCATTGACGCCCTTACTAACATTTAAGCAGCTTCCTTGGAGCAAGGCTCTAATGCCTGTGGATTTTTGGAAGAGACTTACAGAAGTTTACACTAATCTGATTGCCTCAGCTATGTTTTTTTTCTTCAATTCTTTTTTTAGGACATAAGTCCAACTACAGCATAGTCTGTTCGCCAGAATTACAGTCCTGCTTAAACACATGAAAGATCATTAATTTTGGCAAACTACAGCACCAATAATACAGACTGTAAACGTTTATTTAAAATTCAAGCAAGAATACTTATTTTGTGATTACTGCACCTCGTCCTGTCTGATCAGATTGGTATTGTTGCCCAGAGTGAGGACATTAAAGGGACATGAAACCCCCAAAAAATTAATTTACTGATTCAGACAGAGTATACCCTTTTAAAAATG
This sequence comes from Bombina bombina, assembly GCF_027579735.1. Taxonomy (NCBI): domain Eukaryota; kingdom Metazoa; phylum Chordata; class Amphibia; order Anura; family Bombinatoridae; genus Bombina; species Bombina bombina. The sequence continues at coordinate 1,117,093,388 of NC_069499.1, read as the reverse complement.
TTTTAAAATTGACTTATACTATCAAATTTCCTTAGTGCTAATGGTTTTTTTTTTTTTTTTTTGTTGAAATTGCTTTTATTATCATATGTTATTACATACATCTTTTCATCAATACAACTGCTTTTTTATACAAAGAAATCTATTGATTGCCTGACATTTGTATTTCACAAGCTTGTCACTAACAATTAAAACTATATCCTACAGAAAAGAGAAAATCCAAAACATTAGACAAAAATAAACATTTGTATAGATAACTGATTTTTTCGCTCAATGTTTGTTCCGAGCTAATTACACTGTGCTTTAATGAACTTAGTTATAAGTAAGTATCATGTTCCTCTCTTATCTATGTATGTCTATTTCTTGCTTCTGTGAGCATAATCCATGGTTCCCACATATTGAGGAATTGGTTCTTTGTCGGGGGTAAGTCGGCTGCTAGACTAGACATCTGATAGAAATGGTCTATTTTTCGATCTATTAGGAAAAATCCTGGGGGTACTGTATTCCAATATTTGGCAAGGTACGTTCTTGTGGCTGTGCAAATTATAGCAATTAACTTATTCTGACTAGAGATCTATCCCTCCATTGGAAAGTGTAATAATGCATTCTCAGGAAGTAATTCTATATCACTTTCAAAAATTTTACCTAGTAGATTATTTGTATCTCTCCAGAATGGCTGTATTTTGTTACAGTGCCACCATGTATGCAAATATGTCCCCTCTTCCCCACACCCTCTGAAACAAAGATTATTGTCAGCACCTCCCATCTTGATTAATCGGGATGGATGTAGGTACCATCTAAACGCAGTTTTTATGTAGTTTTCTTGCAATGAGGAGCTTATAGTGAATGTGGTCCCTTTTCTTAGTGTCTCGACCCATTCTAACGCTGACCATTCTTTACCTAATGTTTTTTCCCACTTGAGCATGTGCGTTGTTTTGACAATGGGGTCTGATTTATTAAATGTGGGGTATAGTCTTGCTATTGACCTTTTTGGTCTCTGTTTTGACAGACATAGGATTTCAAATGGTGTGGATCTGCACATAAGTGTTTTTCCCATAGTCTCTGTGACTCTAGATCTTAATTGGAAGTAGTGGAACCATGTATTGTGGTCAGATGGATCAAGCTCATTATATTGATGTATTGAAAGGAACTTATTATTAACAATTGTGTCGGCTATTCTATAAAGACTTCTGTTTATCCATTTACCCTGCACTATTTTGTCTAAGGAGGAGTTTAGATCTATCAATGGTGCAACTGTCGATTTGTTATTTAATAGTGGGAAAAGTTTAGCGGTTCTATCCCATATGTACAAGGTGTGCGCAATAGCTATGTAATTTCTCCCCATCTGTGATCTATTTGTCTTGGTCGTCCATAGTAGTTTGGCTATGTCATCTATTCCCATAATGTCCGTTCTAATTGTATCCATTGAATATCCCCCGATCTATTATACCACAGTGAAGTTTGTGCCATTCTGGCCGCATTATAGTATGAGACCAGATGCAGTAGGCTTAGCCCACCCCCTGATCTATGTCTAGTTAGAATTTGTTTATTGATCCTCGCTCTTTTATTGTTTCAGATAAAGGCCTGTATATCCCTTTGTAGGTTATTAAGGTCTGTGATTGGGACTGAGATGGGTAATGATCTAAAAAGATAAAGCAGTCTCTGTAGGGTCGTCATTTTAGTTGCTACAATTCTTCCTAATTATGAGATTTTGTATCTGGACCATTTAGTCATAAGTTGTTTTATCTGAGTCATTAGTGGCTTATAACTGTGTTGATAAAGACTATTAACGTTGACTGTAGTATTAATTCCTAGGTATTTAATGTACTTATTTGCCCATTTAAAGGAGAAGTTGATCTCAAGTAGTTTTTTTAGTGGTGTTTGGTATATGAATACCTATTGCCTCACATTTATCCTCATTTATTTTATATCCTGATAGGGTACTAAATCGCTGTAACATAGAGTATAAGTAGGGTAGTGATAGTAGGGGCTTCGTCAGAGTCAATATCACGTCATCTGCGAATAAGGCCATTTTGTATTGATTGTTCCCTATCGTTATGTTAGTTACATCTGAACAGTCTCTTATTTTGATTGCGAGAGGTTCAATACAAAGGGCGAGAAGCAGCGGCGACAGAGGACACCTCTGTCTAGTTCCATTGCGAATTGCTATCGTTCTAGATTGATATCCTGCCAGTCTAATGTACGCTGCAGGGGTTGAGTATAAGGAGGAAATTGCTGCTGGAAACTCCCCTCTAATTCCGACCCTTTCCAAAAGAGCCCTCATATAATTCCTGTTTACTCTGTCAAATGCATTCTCTGCATCCAGTGATAGGAGCAGAGAAGGCATTCTATTAATTGAAGCATAATTGACTAAGTCTATAACTTTACGGACATTATCTTGGGCCTCTCTTGCTTTTACAATTCCGACTTGGTCAGTGCGGATTAGATTTGTTAGGGGCTCATTCAATCTATTAGCTAGAATTTTCGTGAACAGTTTAATGTCATGGTTAATTAATGAAATGGGTCTGTAATTCTTGCAGTACTGTTTATTCTTCTCAGGCTTAGGTATCACCGATATTCTAGCGAGAAGCATTTCACTTGGGATCTTTTTCCCCTTCATTATGGCATTAAATATGGATACTAACACTGGTGTCAGGGCATTCTTAAATGTTTTGTAAAATATGCCTGTGTAGCCATCAGGACCTGGTGCCTTGTTAGTCTTCATATCCTTAATGACTGTCAATACTTCTTTGGGGGGTTATAGACGCGTTTAGAGTTTTCTCGTCTGCACTAGTGATGGAGGGCAGAGTACTATCATCTAAAAATCTATTTAGTGCTTCTCCTGCACTCAGACCATCAGACTGTGTGGGAAGATTATATAAGTTATGATAGTAGTCTGCAAAAGTGTTTGCTATCTCAATGGGGTCGTTTGATATGATACCTGCTGTGGTTTGTATTTGGGGAACCGACGTTGCCCTAGTTATCTCCTTTAATTTATTAGCTAACATTTTGTCCGGCTTATTACAGTGTATAAAATAGTGTGTGTCTAGTAGTTAAATGGACCTTGTAGCATCACTTGAGAGTATATCATCTAAATCTTAGTTTTTTTGCTTTAGTAGCTGATTTCTTGTTTTCTGCGTGTTGTTTATTTCATTCTCTTTCAGCTGCTTTATTTCTGCCTTTAATTTTTCTAGCCTAGCTTTATGGTTTCTATTGTGTTTTGCTGATTCACTTATAAGATTCCCTCTCACATATGCTTTAAGGGCTCCCCAGAGATGCATAGGGTTATCTGTAGTGTCCTTGTTGGTTGCTATAAATTGTGTGATATCTTTTTGCAATTGTTGCTGAACCACAGGGTCCCCAAGCAACCTGGGAAAGCACCCATGAACGAGTTCTATCGTGTTTGATAATGCCCTCTAACTGTGCCTCCACTAGAGCATGGTCTGAAGAAGTGCATGGGTGTATTTGTGCTTGAGTAAGTAATGGGACCAATGTTTGGCTTAAAAGGATGTAATCAATCCTCGAGTGAGATTTATGGACTGCTGAGTAATGTGTGTAATCTCTAGTTTTTTTATTCTTGGTCCTCCATGCATCTATTAAATTATGGTCCAGCACAAAGTCTCCTAAGAGATTGTGGTTACGCTCAGGTCTTTGAACTTTGGTTGTGAAAAATGTAGATCTATCTAGGTGGTTATTGAGGGTTAAATTAAAATCTCCTCCAAGTCTATGTTTGTTCCACATGGTAAGCTGCTTGCTAACTTTGGAGATGAAGGCTGCCTGGTTCTCATTGGGTGCATAGATGTTACAAATTACTATGGGTGTGTTGTGTATACAGCCCCTAACTATGAGATATCGCCCCTCTCTGTCCGTGATTATTTTTTCTTCCTTAAAATTAAGGGAGGCAAGAAACAATATAGAAACACCTCTTGTTTTTTAGGGCTTACCGTGTGATATTGTTGAGGGAATGATCTATCCCAGTACCTGGGTTTGTCTTAGTGAAGTGTGTTTCCTGTAGTAGAACAATTTATGCATTAAGATTTTTGTATGCAGTGACAGCCTTTTTACGTTTTACGTTGGAATGTAACCCTCTCACGTTGTGGGAGATAATTTTAATGGGCCCCATGTGTAATTAGGGGAATGGTCCGTAAATGTCTCATAAATATTGTAGATATTACGCTATGGGTTTGCTGGTGGGTAGTTTGAGTAGGATAGCATAATAGCCTAGAGCTCTGCTTCTGAGATATAATAGACAACTTTCCTGTATCTGAATTAGATATAGTATTTATAGTATGTGATGAGAAAATGTATATGTGAACAACATCGTGTATAAACAAAAAACTCTGATCAGTTGAGACAATAATAACAGTTTAACAATCATTTTACCTGTAGAAGTAATAACTGAGCCACGGCTAAACCTGGCAGTTTTTTCTAAGAGGAAACCTATTCTGGTTACAACCTAGGATAGTAATATGCAACTGTTAACTGGGTCAAAGAACAAACCATTTTCAGAACATTAGAACATATCAAAATCTTGACTAATAGCATCTAGAACAACAGTCATTGGAGACATTAAGTAATTAAGTAAGACAAGATGAGCCCTCCTGCAAAGCTTAGTTCACCATATTGAGATATTACTAAACAACTTAAATTGAGAATACTTAAGTCAGGTGGGTGAATTCTCCTCTTCTTGTGCTTGCGCAGCCCAATCAAGTGTTTTAGGTTCCCTTGAGTTCTTTTTTTACTTTTTCTGTCTGATCACAGGTGTCCATTCTCTTTGAAATGTTTTCCTCTGTGGCTTAGGAGAGAGTGGCTGGTCTCGCTCATCTGAGGTGAGATGGAGTTTCTTTAGTAGCCTATGTCCCTCCTCGATCGTCGAACAAGAGTAGGTGGTATTCTGATAGTTAAATATTAGTCGGAAGGGGAAGTTCCATCTGTATTTGATTTGGTGGTCATTAAGGACCAAGAGAAGAGGTTGAAATTCTCTACGCCTGCGGAGTGTGACTGGAGCAAGATCTGTATAAATTTGGATGGGATGTCCATCTAATGACAGGGAGGTGGACAGTCTTGCTGCTTTAATAAGTTGGTCTTTGATGTGGTAATAGTTGAGTTTTACTATAACATCTCTTGCTAGAGAGGGTTGTGGTGGTCTCGATAGTGCTCTATGTGCTCTGTCCATCAGAAACATTGTATTATCAACTTCTGGTAGTAGCTGGTGAAATAGTTTCATCAGTCTTTCAGGAAGGTTGGTGTAGCTTTCAGCTATGTTGCGTATGCGAATATTAGATTGCCTGGACCGATTTTCAAGGTCTTCAACCTGATCCTCCAGTCTTTGTATATGCGCTTCTTGTTCCTTCATGATGTTATGTATATGAGGCATCATCTACACCACATCATCAAACCTCTCCTCAAGTACTGTGGTGCGCCCGTCAATTTCGACTATATCTTGTTACAAATCTTTTAGAGCAGATTTAAGCTCTTCTTGAAATAAGGCCTTGATGTGAGCAAGCAGCTCTTTATTTGGTGCTGTTAATTGTAGGGCCTCTGTCTGCCCTTCTAGAGGTGAAGGTGGGCTCTGTACTGGAGGTGTCAGGGATGCCTCAATTGTTTTTTGTCTTGATTGGGACCATGAGAGGCAGTCTTTAACTGTCTGTGACTTGTTCTTCATGATAAATGAGAGCAGAATCGCTTAAGTTGTTGAGGTGTATTAGCTCTTATGATTCTTTATATCCTATGATATGTTTGCTTGTGTATGCTTAGGTTTCCCCTTCTGATACTCAAACTAGTTGCCGTGGCTCATTTTCTCAGGCAATTATCTCATAATGTGGACCGTTTCATCTTTGCTGTGAATCTCTGGCAGCTTTTATGCAAGTATGCTTTCTCTTGTCTGTGGTTGTTACAAGTTATATGTCCCTTAAATTTTCACTCCCAAACTTCTCCTTATCAATTTCACTTTCTGTTGTACCGACAGGGTCTGGGTAGTTTCTGCTTTTATTAAGGGACAAATTGTGGGGGTTTTAGATCCTTATTCTAGGTATTGTTCTTTTTGCAGCTGTTTTTTTTTTTTTTGCCACTGTACTTTTATTCCTCCCTCTTTTGTTTATTTTAGGGCTGGGTGTTTTCATCAAGTATAAAGGAAAATGGTGGTGTCCCGCTTCTTTAATGCGTTAATCTCTAATGTCTAAAGTCCAGTAATAAAGAAACAGTTTTTCCCATATTCTGCTTTTATAAGTTGTTTGCTTCGGGGTAAAGATGTCCCCTGCAATCAATTAGTGCTGTGTGCACTTTATTGTGAGTTGCAGTCCGGGTCTTAGGCCCAACTCTCTTTTATAAACCTCCTTATTAGCCGGATTTATAATTTCCTTGTTATATTCTCTGCTAAATCAGACTGCTAATATATGGCTTCTAAGGCCTAGATTTAGAGTTGGGCGGTAGCCGTCAAAACCAGCGTTAGAGGCTCCTAACGCTGGTTTTTACCGCCCTCTGGTATTTGGAGCCAGTCATTAAAGGGTCTAACACTCACTTTCCAGCCGCGACTTTTCCATACCGCAGATCCCCTTACTTCAATTGCGTATCCTATCTTTTCAATGGGATCTTTCTAACGCTGGTATTTAGAGTCTTGGCTGAAGTGAGCGTTAGAAATCTAATGACAAAACTCCAGCCGCAGAAAAAAGTCAGTAGTTAAGAGCTTTCTGGGCTAACGCTGGTTCATAAAGCTCTTAACTACTGTGCTCTAAAGTACACTAACACCCATAAACTACCTATGTACCCCTAAACCGAGGTCCCCCCACATCGCCGCCACTATATTTAAATTTTTTAACCCCTAATCTTCCACTCCGTACACTGCCGCCAACTACGTTATCCCTATGTACCCCTAATCTGCTGCCCCTAACATCGCCGACCCCTATATTATATCTATTAACCTCTAATCTGCCCCCCACAACGTCGCCTCTACCTGCCTACACTTATTAACCCCTAATCTGCCGAGCGGATCGCACCGCTACTATAATAAAGTTATTAACCCCTAATCCGCCTCAATAACCCTATAATAAATAGTATTAACCCCTAATCTGCCCTCCCTAACATCGCCGACACCTAACTTCAATTATTAACCCCTAATCTGCCGACCGAATCTCGCCGCTACTGTAATAAATGGATTAACCCCTAAAGCTAAGTCTAACCCTAACCCTAACACCCCCCTAAGTTAAATATAATTTAAATCTAACTAAATAAATTAACTCTTATTAAATAAATTATTCCTATTTAAAGCTAAATATTTACCTGTAAAATAAACCCTAATATAGCTACAATATAAATTATAATTATATTCTAGCTATTTTAGGATTTATATTTATTTTACAGGTAACTTTGTATTTATTTTAACCAGGTACAATAGCTATTAAATAGTTAAGAACTATTTAATAGCTAAAATAGTTAAAATAATTAAAAAAATTACCTGTAAAATAAATCCTAACCTAAGTTACAATTAAACCTAACACTACACTATCAATAAATTAATTAAATAAAATACCTACAATTATCTACAATTAAACCTAACACTACACTATCAATAAATTAATTAAATACAATATCTACAAATAACTACAATGAAATAAACTAAGTAAAGTACAAAAAATAAAAAAGAACTAAGTTACAAAAAATAAAAAAATATTTACAAACATTAGAAAAATATTACAACAATTTTAAACTAATTACACCTACTCTAAGCCCCCTAATAAAATAACAAAGCCCCCCAAAATAAAAAAATGCCCTACCCTATTCTAAATTACAAAAGTTCAAAGCTCTTTTACCTTACCAGCCCTTAAAAGGACCTTTTGTGGGGCATGCCCCAAAGAATTCAGCTCTTTTGCCTGTAAAAAAAAACATACAATACCCCCCCAACATTACAACCCACCACCCACATACCCCTAATCTAACCCAAACCCACCTTAAATAAACCTAACACTAAGCCCCTGAAGATCTTCCTACCTTATCTTCACCTCGCTGGGTATCACCGATCGGTCCTGGCTCCGAAATCTTCATCCAACCCAAGCGGGGGCTGGCGATCCATAATCCTGCGGCTGAAGAGGTCAAGAAGAGGCTACAAAGTCTTCATCCTATCAGGGAAGAAGAGGCGATCCAGACCGGCAACCATCTTGATCCAAGCAGCATCTTCTATCTTCATCCGATGAGGAACGGCTCCATCGTGAAGACATCCAGCGCGGATCAATCTTCTTCCTCCGACGTCCATCTGAAGAATGACGGTTCCTTTAAGGGACGTCATCCAAGATGGCGTCCCTCGAATTCCGATTGGCTGATAGGATTCTATCAGCCAATCGGAATTAAGGTAGGAAAATTCTGATTGGCTGATGGAATCAGCCAATCAGAATCAAGTTCAATCCGATTGGCTGATCCGATCAGCCAATCAGATTGAGCTCGCATTCTATTGGCTGATCGGAACAGCCAATAGAATGCAAGCTCAATCTGATTGGCTGATTGGATCAGCCAATCGGATTGAACTTGATTCTGATTGGCTGATTCCATCAGGCAATCAGAATTTTCCTACCTTAATTCCGATTGGCTGATAGAATCCTATCAGCCAATCGGAATTCGAGGGACGCCATCTTGGATGACGTCCCTTAAAGGAACCGTCATTCTTCAGTTGGACGTCGGAGGAAGAAGATTGATCCGTGCTGGAGGTCTTCACGATGGAGCCGTTCCTCATCGGATGAAGATAGAAGATGCCGCTTGGATAAAGATGGTAGCCGGTCTGGATCGCCTCTTCTTCCCGGATAGGATGAAGACTTTGGAGCCTCTTCTGGACCTCTTCAGCCTGTCAGGGTAAAGGTAAATGACATAATATATATATATATATATATATATATATATACTAATATATATACGTAAATGAAATAATATAAAAAGGATGTGTGTATATATATGAAGCCATCTATTTTATCAGATGTGCTGTAGAATAGAAATTCTGATGTCAGGATTTAATTCAAAACCCCCTACAAGATGAGAGCTGGGTGAATACACATTCATCAGGATTGGAAATCAGCATAGCCTTTTGAAGCACGACCCCTGCGGTGTGAGCACACAGACATTTTCCAAAAGGAACTGACTCAGTGACCATGCTCATTTGATTATATGCAGAGTTTTATGACTCTATGTCATTTGGCCTGCCCAATTTAATACAATCACTTAGAGGAATGTTGGGGAAGTAATTTTAACAGAGAACAGGATACAGGCCCATATATGAATTTCCTCCAAGGGAAATGCCGATCCGTCTGAAGAAATGTGAGAGATACAAACATTCTTCAAAGGAGCTGAAAATTGACAGCTGCCTGTTAAGTGTGTGGCTGATAACATCAGAATACACGTAACACAGACGTTGTGTCGGGGGTTAGAATAACACAGTGAAGACAAATGGCTTACATTATGATTTCAAAACAACTGTATATGTTTTAATGGACATGAGATGTGTGTGTATATATATATATGTAATATATATATATATATATATGTGTATGTTTTGAAAGCATGAATATCTTAGCCTCTGTGTGTTTAAGAACATGAATAGATGTTTATGGACCTGAAGAGAAGTGATTATTAACATTTATTTTTATTTCAGATCTACATAGACAGGATTCACTTGGAATACAGTACAATACTGAATTAAAAATAAGCTATTACTCACATATAAATGCCAGGATACCGATAAAATTGTAATGCATTTTAAGCTAATAATTAGCAGTATTAAAATACCTTAATATAACAAAATGTTAATAATATAACATATTTGGTATCAGAATAATCAGAAAAAATAACCTAATATTAATCATCTGTAATTGGGGTTATATATGATTAATGCAGAGAGTGTGATCTGATTAAATAACCATTTTATAAGAAAAGAATTAACTAGATTAAAAATGTTTAGAAATGTGAAGGTGAATTTGTGTTGTTTGTAAAATGCTGCCACCTGGTGTTGCCATGAGAGAACTACAGCCAGAAAGCTTTTTGGCTGTTGGAAATGGGATATTCAGATTATCCAATAGAGGGACAAGGTTTCGTAGGGCCACCCATATTTCACACCAATGATTACACTAATAAGTTGATGCAGAAAGAGAGACACTGGCTGCAAAGTTTTGTAACTGACTGAAACTGTTTTGCGTGGGACACAGTCAAACTATAAAAACAAAGTGGGCCATACTCTCCTATTCCATTGCAATTACACTTATTTTATATGAGGTGTGAAAAATCTTGAAGTTGGATCTCATTTTGGTAACGTATATATATATATATATATATATAGATTATAAGAAAAGGGCTGCTAATTACATGTGATATTTTAAAGTCACTGCAGTTTAAAGATACAGTTTTCTGGGTTTTGTAAGATAAGTTATATGCATAGTTAATTTGTATTTAATAGATTTAAAGAAGCAGTGTGTTTTTTTTTTTCAAGTTAGCATTTCACAGCCTATATATATATTGTTGAAATCTGCGTCTGATTGACCAAGTAACTCATCTATGCAAGTTCTGATATTGTCAGTTAATTTTGTATTAGGATAAATTGCAGTTAAATAGCAGAATATATATATTATCCTATTGTTTTATAAACACTGTTTAGAATTGTATTGCTTGGATGTTAAAGGTTTTTAGTCCCATTGTGTTAAATAAATAAAAGGCTGAATTGTGAAGGTATATCTTTCTGGGTTTTGTAAGAAGGATAGCATATCTTAAGAGTTGGTTTTAACGCATATAAATTTTGTTTCATTTCCTTTTATTGCGAATATACTTCAATATGTTTATGGATATTAACTAAATAAAAGAATTCAGATATTTATATTAATTGTATGGTCTAGTAGATGCATGGTTGATTAGGGTTTCAATTTTTAAGGAAAATTATTTTAAGATTGTGTTTATAACCCTGCCATAAACTTATATATTATTTGGATAGCACTACTAAGATTTTCATAAATATACTGACATAATAATTGGAGGCACTTTGCATGAGATTTAATAATATCCATCATAATTGATATAATATATTTGTAAGTAAATAGAAATTATTATAAAAGAGAAAAAAAAAAAAATCATATTTCGATATTTCGATTTTGAAGATGTAATTTTTTTTGAAAAGTTGAAGTATTAATTTTCATATTTCGAGATTGATATTAATATCTTGAAATATTATTAAAGATTAATTTTTGAAAGATTAATAAAAATATTAATTTTTCATATTTAAAAATTAATCAAAAATATTAATTTTCATATTTTCAAAGTTAATCAAAAATATAAATTTTTCATATTTCGAAATATTAATTTTTCATATTTCATAATAAATAATATATTTTTTTTTAAATATAACATTTTTCCTTCTCTCTTTTTATTGGCAAAAATCGTATTAGCGTTTTAGTTTAACTAAGTACTAAACCAATATAATAATGTCTGTAGCCAGAAGTGACTCATTTAATTCTATACATAGCAATGAAATTGGTCCCATAACCATACCTATTACTAAAGGTCAGGTCCTTAAGAAAGATATCTTAAGTTACCTTAAAGAGAAGTTTAATATTGCGGGTGAATTAAATGATTTTATGGATACGCTTGAAACTAGGGCTAAAAATATTACTGTTAATAATAATATGTGGAATGAAGAGAATGAATTCTTCCAGGAATTATTAATGATTAATCAATGCAAAGCTCCCATAAAGCGAGACGAACTAATACTAAAATCCTGGCCCCTTTTAATATGCATAATTGACGAAATGTCGTTTTGTGTCACAGACAAACGATTGCAAATACAGGAGCTAGAAAATAGTATTCGTTCCTCGCGCAGACGCGAAGAGGGTTTAAAAATAGCCAAAAATAAAATGGATGAATTTGCCCAAAACCTAGCCACCTTAGATAAGCACAATATGGACTTAATCGCGCAGATACAAGATTTAAATAAACAGCTTGCGCAAAGCCAGAGAGAATTAAGCGATTTAAAAAGGTCATATCGCCATAATGAAAACCCCTATATTAGCAGTGAGAATAATGCAGATAATGCTAACTCCTTTAGCGAACGCGTCAGGGACGAGGTACGAAAATATATAGAACAACATAGACAAATGACCCCTAACGGGTCAGAAATAGATTTCCCAAATAGATAATCCCCTCAGGATGTAAATCCAGAGGACAGCTGTAGCGCAGCTGATGCGGGGGAGGGAAACTCTAACAGAGAATCCCAAAATAAGTCTGATAAAGTCTATGATTCCCATAAAATAATCACCTTCGTACAACGCGCAGTACCTATATTCTCCAATAAGGGAACAACATCTGTAATTGATCATTTACAGGCTTTTGAAAATGCGTTGGCTATAATGAATGTTACAAGTGAGAAATTGAAAATTGAATTTCTACCTTGGGTATTTGACAGTAAGCATCACAAATTCTTTGCCTCACTAAAGGATATGAATATTCATTCCTGGAATGGGGTAAAACGACAATGCAGAAAAGAATTCGGGCAATATCGCACTAAAACTGCCCCGAAGATAGCGGTATATGGTTTAAAGTGTCGTGCGAATCAGAGTCCAATCGAATTCCTTTCTGTATTGAAAAATGTGTACAGTATGGCTGAAGATAATCCCAAATTTGACGGCTCAGAATTTGTAAATTTATTTTTTGAAGCACTGCCTACACCCATCAAAATTAACTTAGCTAGAGATTTTGATGAGGACTGCTCATTGGAATGGCTGATCAAAGAGAGTACAAAATTATACTCTATTCAGCAGTCCAGTGAGCAGGGGGTTAAAAAGGAATCAAAAACCTCTCCACAGAGGTTTAATTCTGCCCCTCCCCCTACACAGGTTGAGGCGCAGGGAGACTATAACCAAAGTGGGGGACATAATCAGGTGAATAATTACTCACAAAGAGAATTCCCACCAAATAATTGGTATCCACGCAAGGGTAGATACAATAGACGGCGAAGATATTCTCAGGGTAACCAGACACCCCAGGTATATAATGCTCCCCAAAGTACTAATGCTGAACAAGCTGAACCCCAGGGGCAACCACGCCAGAATAGAAATAGCGGCCCTGATTCTGAGGGAACCCAATGGTCCAGGAATCAGTACAATGGGGCACCAAGAGATAGGCCCAGGGGTAGAGGCAACTTGTACAATCAGGTAGATATGCTGTTTACCCAGATAAATCAGTTGAGCGAACAAATCGCTAATATGAGTCAAAAATCTACGGCTCAGCAACCGAACAATACTTTTTTAGGGGTACAGCCAGTGGTCAGCAGTGGACCACAGGCACAGTCATAAATACTGCAGTATCACCTGAAGGGGAGGGGAGAGATATACAAAATGTAATAATAAATATCAATGATACTAATCATGTTATCTCCCCACAGACCGGAAACGGACGATTTGGCCGTGATGACAAGCAACCTCATCCGGGAAAAGTTAACAAATCTCTTCCATTGCAGCTCTCTCCTAACCTTATCTCCACAGATGCAGTACAAAAGAATCCAGCCGACCCTGTCATAGAGGAAACAGGTAGGTATGAAGGTTCCTCTGCATCGAATGACACGGCGAATTCAGGTAACACGTGGCGAAGCCCACAGATGTGTGAGAATGCCAATTTTATGTGTGAAATGGTAGAAACTGCAGGAAGATATTATGTATTAGTTGAGCTGCAAGATTCAGTCTCCAACCCTATCAGGGGATTAATTGACACTGGGTCACAGGCAACTATCTTATCCCACAGGTACTACACACAGCTAAATGAGCTAACACCCCACAAACCTAAAATAAGAGAATTTGACGGTTCTCTAATAGGTGTTGGGGGTGACTCCCTAAAAGTTTACGGTACTGCATGGTTAAAATTTAAATTGGGGAACAGGGTCATAAGACACCCTGTCATTATAGTGGATCTGCCAACTGATCGTTTAATTATTGGTAGTGATCTCCTGAAACGATTAAGCACCATAATTGATTGCATAAATAATGTAATTTGGTCACAAGTTAAACGGCCTATCAATTATGAAAAATCTGGTATATCTCACGCCCAACATAGCTGTCACGTGGTGGAAGAGAAACCAGATGCTGTGGAGATTCATTTCAGGAATAACTCTGCACCTGAAATCACTATTCTACAAATAGATGATCAGACTCCTTTTAGTGGCTCTGATGGTAATACTTTTAAAATTTCGCCTGGAAAGATAGCGAATATTTCCCTAGATGGCGATGTCTTAACCATATCACTCCACAAGGGGGATCATAAAATCCCTAAGGGGGGAGGCCACGCTCAATACCTCACAGGGATTGAGAGAGTTAAAGAGGATCTATTTATCCCTATACAAGTGCATGACCTTGGTAAAACCAAGTATGCTAAAATAAACTTAAAACAGGAAGCTAGCTATATAAGCGAAGGTTTATTAGCGCAAATAGCTGAACCTAAAGTGATTAAATATCTTTCTCCCCAAGACCACTGTGTCAACGGCCTGGATGACAGGTCTGAAAGCTATAACATCACAGCTAATTGCTTATTATCTATCTCTATTGGTAATAAGTCAGTGAAGCACCTGTTTTTAGTTTTAAATACTCCCCATAATCAGATATACATTGGCAATGATATCTTACATAGATATGCCATACAAATAGATTTGATTAACTCTTGCCTTTGGAGCAGGTTAAAGGGGGACCCTGAAGTATTTCAGGATGAAAATGCAGCCCTGAAATCAAACCAGCAATTGCCATATGCTGTGAATATGCAGGTATCTAGCGATGTTATAATTCCTGCTGGGGTTGATAAATTTCTTTTACCCTTACAGGTAAAGAGAGGTCAGAAATTAAAAACTTCTGAAACACTGATTTGCCTCTCCCATAGAATACAAAATCTGGGTGTCACAGTGACTTACACTCCTATGGTGAATATTGGAACTATTCCAATACATATTATTGTACATAACATGACCCCACAGGATATCACCTTATCCAAGGGAACTACCATAGGATATGCACTGGAATCAAGTTATTACACTTTTGGATTCCAGAATAATGTAATTGGGCTAATACCTGAAGGATACCTAACTGAAGAACAATTAATAGAACAATCCTTTGCATCTATGCCAGAGGGTCTATTTAATATTCAGTCTATTTATCCCTTCAGCTCAGAAGAAGGCATCTGTAAAATTGAAGAAGCCTCTCTAGTGTTTGATCAGCCAATCAAACAGCAAGATTACCCCAATACCCAGAGTCATGGGAGCAATGTAAACTATAACCAAGGGGATCTCACCTCTAGATTGGAAGAAGCCTATGAAATAGGACAGCCTGAAATCTTTCCAGGATTTCAGCAAATAGTCAAAGAGCAAATATCCTTAGCTAATGGCTGTTCCAGCGATGACGAACGCCAACAGCTGCGAGAACTCCTGATGGAGTACAAGGATATTTTCGCTAAGGATTCTTATGACTGTGGTACTACAGACTTGCACATTGCAAGGATACAAACAGACCCTAATGCACCACCTGTATTTGTCAAACAATACAGACTTCCCTTAGCCTCATATGATTCTCTTGCAGAGATCATAAGGAATTTGGAAGAAAGAGGTATTATCAGACAGGTGCACAGCTCTTATAATAATCCTATTCTAGGTGTCCTTAAGCCCAATGGACAATGGCGTTTGTGTGCTGACTTAAGACAGCTAAACAAACGAGTATACATGTCTGGCTGGCCTGTGCCATATATTGACCAATGCCTAGCACAAATGCAGGGATCCAAAATATTCACTGCCATTGATTGTGCGCAGGGATATTGGACCATAAAGGTACATGAAGAGGACCAATATAAGCTAGCATTCTCCTTCCAAAAGATTCAGTATGCATTCCAGAGACTTCCATTTGGATACATAAATTCTGGACATGAATTTGCTGTATTCATGCATAAGGCTATGCCTGACGCACTGGAAAGGGGGACCTTATCTTATGTTGATGATGTTTTAATCAAAAGCACAGACTTTGAAAAACACATCGCAGAGCTTAAACACGTCCTCAGCCAACTTAAAAGGGCAGGTGTCAAATTATCCCTGCAAAAAGCTCAATGGTGCCGCACTCGTGTAAACTTCTTGGGACATGAAGTTACCTCTGACGGATTAAATCCCCAGAAAAAAAAGGTAGAAGCGATAGTGAATTCTAAAAACCCAACTAACTTAAAGGAATTGAGATCATTCCTGGGTATGACGAATTATTCTCGCAAATTCATTGATAATTATGCGGAATTAGCTAAACCACTACTACTTCTTCTAAAGAAAGATGTGAAATGGCACTGGAGTGAGTCTCAAGAGACAGCCATCAGAGAGCTGAAGAGAAAACTCACTCAAGCACCTTGCTTAGCGTACCCTGAAGGTGGCAAACCTTTCTACTTAGAAACAGGGTACACAGATGTAAGCATGAGTGCTGTTTTATACCAAAAGCATGATAATTTGAACAAAGCCATTGCTTATGCGAGCAAAAATCTATCCCCAGTAGAAATAAAATTTAGCGATTGCGAAAAAGCCCTCTTATCTACTGTATGGGCTCTACAAAATTTCCGCAGCTATATACAGGGCGAGAAAATTATTGTAGAAACGGCCCACCAGCCTTTGCTATATTTGCAGAGTGAGAGAATAAGAGATGGGAATTTGTCTAATAGCCGCATAACAGCGTGGACTCTTTCCTTGCAAGGCTGGCCATTAGAAATTCGCTACAAGCAGAATAAAAAGAACCCAGTCGCACAGGGGCTTGCTGAGCTCCATGACTGTACTGCTAGAGATCCTGGGGAAGGATTATCAGAAGATGATTTTCTGGAAGAACAATTTCTTTCCCCATATAAAATGTACAATGAGGACCATTGTCAAACATTACCTTGGGTATATGTTGATGGATGTTCTTACCATGCCACTATTGATAATGAGCGCAGATTAGTCGCTGGCATTGGTATAACTGGGGCAAACGGATTCTCAAATATATCTGTAGGTTTCAACATTGGACCAAGATCCAGTCAACTTGCAGAACTAACTGCTGTTTTCAAAACCATTGAAATGGCTATTGAACATGGTATTCATGAATTTGTGATCATAACTGACTCAAATTATGTGCGTGACAGTTTTGTTGAATACCTGCCAACTTGGAAAAGAAATGGCATGCAGAAAAGCAATAACAAACCAGTCAAGCATGGCAAGTTGTTCTGCGAGATTGATAATCTGGTAGTATCCAATGATTTAACCATACACTGGAAAAAGACCAAGGGTCATTCCAGAGTTCTAGGTCCTGATAAGGAAGGAAATGACCTTGCGGACTCATTAGCCAAACAAGGAGCCATAACTGGAGAACTCCTTAATATTGACCACTTAATGGGTGCAATTCAGGTAGAAGCCATCACCAGAAACCAGGCAAAACAACAGAGTGAGCCTAACTTGGTACAATGGAGTCAGGATTCTCCTAGTGAGGACCTGATCACAAGTCAAAAAGAAGACCCCATTGTAGGCATCTTCTATAAACACATAGAAGATCCTGAAAGCAACCCCATCTCAAAAGATGATTGTATTGGCAAAGAAGATCTGAGAATCTTAATAAAATCTAAATCACAATTCAAATTACAGGATGGTTTGTTAATTAGAACCTCCAAAACTGGCATCCAGCAGTGGGTAGTACCCACCAAGTTCAGAGGTCTAATGCTTCAACATGCCCATGATGCTCCCACATCTGGTCATCGCGGTGCCAAACTCACGTATGAAATATTACGTGATTACGCTTTTTGGCCACACATGTTGAAAGATGTTCAAACCTACTGTCAAGGTTGTTTAATCTGTCCACAGTTCCAACCCACTGCACCAACGCATAGAGCACCATTGCAGAAAAGGGGGATGGTAATGCCATGGTCAGATATACAAATTGATTTCATTGGCCCGGTAACAAGGTCATCAAGAGGTAACAAGTACATGTTAACAGTGACATGCCTGTTCACTAAATGGGTAGAGTGCATTAGTGCACCTAACAATAGTGCTGAAACATGTGCAGCATTGCTCATCAACCATGTATTTTCCAGATTTGGTTTGCCCCAAAGAATCGAATCAGATCGGGGCACCCACTTCACTAGCGAATTGATGACAAAAATGTGGAAAATACTAGGGGTTAAAAGAAAGCTCCATATTGCTTATAGAGCTGCCTCAAGTGGTGGTGTAGAGCATTACAACCAGTCCATTGTTAAAATCCTCAAAAAGTTTGTAAGTGAAACAGGTAAAGACTGGGATATAAAACTACCTCTAGTCTTAATGGCATTAAGAGCAACTCCAAGTAGTGCTACCAAGATGTCACCTTTTGAGCTGATGACTGGTAGAAGAATGGTTCTACCTCAGCATCTACTGTACCGTACATCAGACCAAAATTTGATAAACGCTGCCAATACACATCAATATGTGGAGAACTTAAGAAAACAGCTGCAACATGCCTTTGCATTTGCTCAAAGGAATTTAGAAAGAGCCGCAACTGCCACTAAAACCTATTATGATCTCAAAACATCCAAAAAGGAATATTAAATAAATGATAAAGTTTATCTTTATAACTTTGGAAGAGATCAGGTTAGGGAGAAGAAATTTCTTCCCTCATGGAAAGGTCCTTTCGTCATTACTGACAAAATATCTCCAGTGGCCTATAAAATACGGATCCCCAAAAATGAAAGTTTCATAGATAAATGGGTACATATCAATCAATTGCGGGCATGTCATCCCAGATCCCAACTACAAGTCATAGAGGGAGAATGAAGTATCATATCCCCAAATGAACTAAAGACATACTGTAGTTCTAAGATGCCTAGCTGATAAACATGAAAGCTCAAAATAACAAACTTTCTACATAAGAGACTGTCTATGTTGTATATGGCCAACATCCTCACCGAGTACCACTGACTTTGATCCAATTCAAAAACATGTGTCCTACATATATTTGAATTTGAAAGGGGGAATTATGTCAGGGTAAAGGTAAATGACATAATATATATATATATATATATATATATATATATATATACTAATATATATACGTAAATGAAATAATATAAAAAGGATGTGTGTATATATATGAAGCCATCTATTTTATCAGATGTGCTGTAGAATAGAAATTCTGATGTCAGGATTTAATTCAAAACCCCCTACAAGATGAGAGCTGGGTGAATACACATTCATCAGGATTGGAAATTAGCATAGCCTTTTGAAGCACGACCCCTGCGGTGTGAGCACACAGACATTTTCCAAAAGGAACTGACTCAGTGACCATGCTCATTTGATTATATGCAGAGTTTTATGACTCTATGTCATTTGGCCTGCCCAATTTAATACAATCACTTAGAGGAATGTTGGGGAAGTAATTTTAACAGAGAACAGGATACAGGCCCATACATGAATTTCCTCCAAGGGAAATGCCGATCTGTCTGAAGAAATGTGAGAGATACAAACATTCTTCAAAGGAGCTGAAAATTGACAGCTGCCTGTTAAGTGTGTGGCTGATAACATCAGAATACACGTAACACAGACGTTGTGTCGGGGGTTAGAATAACACAGTGAAGACAAATGGCTTACATTATGATTTCAAAACAACTGTATATGTTTTAATGGACATGAGATGTGTGTGTATATATATATATATATGTAATATATATATATATATATATATGTGTATGTTTTGAAAGCATGAATATCTTAGCCTCTGTGTGTTTAAGAACATGAATAGATGTTTATGGACCTGAAGAGAAGTGATTATTAACATTTATTTTTATTTCAGATCTACATAGACAGGATTCACTTGGAATACAGTACAATACTGAATTAAAAATAAGCTATTACTCACATATAAATGCCAGGATACCGATAAAATTGTAATGCATTTTAAGCTAATAATTAGCAGTATTAAAATACCTTAATATAACAAAATGTTAATAATATAACATATTTGGTATCAGAATAATCAGAAAAAATAACCTAATATTAATCATCTGTAATTGGGGTTATATATGATTAATGCAGAGAGTGTGATCTGATTAAATAACCATTTTATAAGAAAAGAATTAACTTGATTAAAAATGTTTAGAAATGTGAAGGTGAATTTGTGTTGTTTGTAAAATGCTGCCACCTGGTGTTGCCATGAGAGAACTACAGCCAGAAAGCTTTTTGGCTGTTGGAAATGGGATATTCAGATTATCCAATAGAGGGACAAGGTTTTGTAGGGCCACCCATATTTCACACCAATGATTACACTAATAAGTTGATGCAGAAAGAGAGACACTGGCTGCAAAGTTTTGTAACTGACTGAAACTGTTTTGCGTGGGACACAGTCAAACTATAAAAACAAAGTGGGCCATACTCTCCTATTCCATTGCAATTACACTTATTTTATATGAGGTGTGAAAAATCTTGAAGTTGGATCTCATTTTGGTAACGTATATATATATATATATATATATATATATATATAGAGTATAAGAAAAGGGCTGCTAATTACATGTGATATTTTAAAGTCACTGCAGTTTAAAGATACAGTTTTCTGGGTTTTGTAAGATAAGTTATATGCATAGTTAATTTGTATTTAATAGATTTAAAGAAGCAGTGTGTTTTTTTTTTTCAAGTTAGCATTTCACAGCCTATATATATATTGTTTAAATCTGCGTCTGATTGACCAAGTAACTCATCTATGCAAGTTCTGATATTGTCAGTTAATTTTGTATTAGGATAAATTGCAGTTAAATAGCAGAATATATATATTATCCTATTGTTTTATAAACACTGTTTAGAATTGTATTGCTTGGATGTTAAAGGTTTTTAGTCCCATTGTGTTAAATAAATAAAAGGCTGAATTGTGAAGGTATATCTTTCTGGGTTTTGTAAGAAGGATAGCATATCTTAAGAGTTGGTTTTAACGCATATAAATTTTGTTTCATTTCCTTTTATTGCGAATATACTTCAATATGTTTATGGATATTAACTAAATAAAAGAATTCAGATATTTATATTAATTGTATGGTCTAGTAGATGCATGGTTGATTAGGGTTTCAATTTTTAAGGAAAATTATTTTTAGATTGTGTTTATAACCCTGCCATAAACTTATATATTATTTGGATAGCACTACTAAGATTTTCATAAATATACTGACAAGCCGCATGATTATGGATCGCCAGCCCCCGCTTGGGTTGGATGAAGATTTCGGAGCAAGGACCGATCGGTGATACCCGGCGAGATGAAGATAAGGTAGGAAGATATTCAGGGGCTTAGTGCTAGGTTTATTTAAGGGGGGTTTGGGTTAGATTAGGGGTATGTGGGTGGTGGGTTGTAATGTTGGGGGGGGTATTGTATGTTTTTTTTTACAGGCAAAAGAGCTGAATTCTTTGGGGCATGCCCCACAAAAGGTCCTTTTAAGGGCTGGTAAGGTAAAAGAGCTTTGAACTTTTGTAATTTAGAATAGGGTAGGGCATTTTTTTATTTTGGGGGGCTTTTTTATTTTATTAGGGGCCTTAGAGTAGGTGTAATTAGTTTAAAATTGTTGTAATATTTTTCTAATGTTTGTAAATATTTTTATATTTTTTGTAACTTAGTTCTTTTTTATTTTTTGTACTTTAGTTAGTTTATTTCATTGTATTTATTTATAGGAATTGTATTTAATTTATTTATTGATAGTGTAGTGTTAGGTTTAATTGTAGATAATTGTAGGTATTTTATTTAATTAATTTATTGATAGTGTAGTGTTAGGTTTAATTGTAGATAATTGTAGGTAGTTTATTTAATTTATTTATTGATAGTGTAGTGTTAGGTTTAATTGTAACTTAGGTTAGGATTTATTTTACAGGTAATTTTGTAATTATTTTAACTATTTTAGCTATTAAATAGTTCTTAAATATTTAATAGCTAATGTACCTGGTTAAAACAAATACAAAGTTGCCTGTAAAATAAATATTAATCCTAAAATAGCTATAATATAATTATAATTTATTTTGTAGCTATATTAGGGCTTATTTTACAGGTAAGTATTTAGCTTTAAATAGGAATAATTTATTTAATAAGAGTTAATTTATTTTGTTAGAATAAAATTATATTTAACTTAGGGGGGTGTTAGGGTTAGGGTTAAAATTAACTTTAGGGGTTAAAAAATGTATTAGAGTAGTGGTGAGCTCCGATCGGCAGATTAGGGGTTAATACTTGAAGTTAGGTGTCGGCGATGTTAGGGAGGGCAGATTAGGGGTTAATACTATTTATTATAGGGTTATTGAGGCGGGAGTGAGGCGGATTAGGGGTTAATAACTTTATTATAGTAGCGGTGAGATCCGCTCGGCAGATTAGTGGTTAATAAGTGTAGGCAGGTGGAGGCGACGTTGAGGGGGGCAGGTTAGGGGTTAATAAATATAATATAGTGGTCGGCGATGTTAGGGGCAGCAGATTAGGGGTACATAAGGATAACGTAAGTAGCGGCGCTTTGCAATCGGCAGATTAGGGGTTAATTATTGTAGGTAGCTGGCTGCGACGTTGTGGGGGGCAGGTTAGGGGTTAATAAATATAATATAGGGGTCGGCGGTGTTAGGGGCAGCAGATTAGGGGTACATAAGTATAACGTAGGTGGCGGTCGGCAAATTAGGGGTTAAAAAAATTTAATCGAGTGGCGGCAATGTGGGGGGACCTCGGTTTAGGGGTACATAGGTAGTTTATGGGTGTTAGTGTACTTTAGAGTACAGTAGTTAGGAGCTTTATAAACCGGCGTTAGCCCAGAAAGCTCTTAACTACTGACTTTTTTCTGCGGCTGGAGTTTTGTCGTTAGATTTCTAACGCTCACTTCAGCCATGACTCTAAATAACGGAGTTAGAAAGATCCCATTGAAAAGATAGGATACGCAATTGACGTAAGGGGATCTGCGGTATGGAAAAGTCGCGGCTGAAAAGTGAGCGTTAGACCCTTTCCTGACTGACTCCAAATACCAGAGGGTGGTAAAAACCAGCGTTAGGAGCCTCTAACGCTAGTTTTGACGGCTACCGCCCAACTCTAAATCTAGGCCCTAGGTAGGAAAGCATGAGTTTAGTCACAGATTAAGTATGAGAGTAAAAACTTAAAAAAAGTAATAAAAATTATTAAACATACTGTTTTATCTATCTATCTATCTATCTATCTATCTCTCTATATATATATATACACACTATGGATTATTTAGAATATTTTACAATATGTTTAATCATTTTGATTAATTGTAAAAAATATTTTATATATAATATTTCAATAACGCGTCTTAAGATTACTAAATTTTCATGTGCACTAACCCAACTCCATTAAAACTTAAATCGCGAAACACAATGTGCAAAATGCATATCTATACTATAATCGCGTTTGTAATGCGTCCATCGCCAGTTGCGCACGCATCCTCAAAGAAATGTTGGCTGCGCGAGGCAGCCAAAAGAATCCACCTCCATGCAGCGTAGGCAAATGAAACATTAAGAAAAAAACATGCAACCGCTGGCGCAAAATATTAACAAAAAACATGTAACCGCCCGCACGAAATAACAAAAAACCTAACCATCCGCACAAAATAATTAAAAATCTAACCGCCCGCACGGAGTATTAACAAACACCTAAAAACGCAAATAACATAAATTAAAATATTAACCCCTAAACTGCCCCCCCCCCACATCACAATAAACCTAATGAACATATTAACACCTAAACCGGCAACCCCACACATCGCAATAAACTTAATTAACCTATTAACCCCTAAACTGCCAACCCCCACATCACAATAAACCTAATTAACCTATTAACCCCTAAACTGCCAAACCCCCACATCGTAATAAACCTAATTAACCTATTATCTCCTAAACCGCCAACCACCCCAACGCAAAAAACTAACGCCTAGATTACGAGTCTTGCGTTAGCCTTAAAAAGCAGCGTTGAGAGGTCCCAATGCTGCTTTTTAACGCCCGCTGGTATTACGAGTCTGGCAGGTACAGGTGTACCGCTCACTTTTCTTCCACGACTCGAGGCTACTGCAAATCCCCTTACGTCAATTGCGTATCCTATCTTTTTAATGGGATATGCCTAACGCCGGTATTACGAGTCTTGGAAGAAGTGAGCGGTAGGCCCTCTCCTGGCAAGACTCCTACCGCATTTAAAAGTCAGTAGTTAAGAGTTTTATGGGCTAACGCTGGAACATAAACTCTTAACTAAAGTGCTAAAAAGTACACTAACACCCATAAACTATTAACCCCTAAACCGAGCACCCCCCCACATTGGAAACACTTTAATAAATATATTAAACCCTAATCTGCCGATCAGACATCGCCGCCACTTTAATAAATATATTAACCCCTAAACCGCCGCACTCCTACCTCACAATTTTATTAACCCCTAATCTGCCGTCCCTAACATCGCCGACACCTACTTACATTTATTAACCCCTAATCTGCCACCCCCAACGTCGCTGCTACTATATTAAAGGTATTAACCCCTAAACCTAAGTCTAACCCTAAACCTAACCCCCCTAACTTAAATCTAATTTAAAATAATCTAAATAAAATAACTACAATTAACTAAATTATTCCTATTTAAAAATTAATACTTACCTATAAAATAAACCCTAAGCTAGCTACAATATAACTAATAGTTACATTGTAGCTACCTTAGGATTTATATTTATTTTACAAGCAACTGTGTATTTATTTTAACTAGGTACAATAGTTATTAAATAGCTATTAACTATTTAATAACTACCTAGTTAAAAAAAAATATACCTGTAAAATAAATCCTACACCTAACACTACACTATCATTAAATAAATTACCTAAACTACCTACAATTAATTACAATTAAATTAAATAAACTAAATTACGAGAAACCCCCCCCCCCACTAAATTACAGGGAAAAAAAAAAGAATTACAAGAATTTTAAACTAATTACACCTAATCTAATCCCCCTAATAAAATAAAAAAGCCCCCCAAAATAATAAAATTCCGAGGGGGTGTGTCCTAACAGCGACTCTGTATAGTCGCACTTTTCATGAGCTCCGGGAGAGTGGCCTATTTCCCGCTGTATAAAGCTCCACGTCTACAGCATTTCACCCCAGTACGACATTATTGGGATACCTAAACAACATATACTAAGACTGGAAATGCTCTGCTGTATTTATGACCCCAGGACCGGAATTGGACCAGGACTGAACATATATATAAGCCTAACCTGATACCTTCAATTATACATTGTGCACCCTGTCTTCTCTGGACATCACTTTACTCTGCTGGGTGGACAACATGGAGGTTGATGTTGTGGCGTCTCTCACGACTGACGCAGGAGATAAAGGCTCCTTCCTCACGCTTGACTCTTTCTTGCTTAAACTAGAGAGGATCTTTAAGCCACTAATTGACAGAGCGCCTTCGGCTCATGAAATTCATCTCTTAATGAATAAAATACCATCTGCAGCAGCGGAGGCACTGACAACAAATTTATCTGCGATATGGGTGCCCGGTCTGTCCCTAGGGCCCGGGGGGGCTGGGCGGCATGCAGTACTGCTAGCTGAGGATCCATTTCAGCCGATCACCTACCAGCAGCCAGCAATTACGGATAACGTTCTCATAACCGGGAGCGCAAAGGGAGAAAGTGAATGGGCGACTCCTCTTCTCCCATCCATAGCCCACATGGAGAAAACACCTACCAGCTATCAGATTAAAGCAGCACTTGACTCGACACAGCATCTGAGAATGCAGAAAACCTTTCTTGACAGCGCTGACATCATTGAAGTCATAGCTGGTACATCTGAGGAGTCACCCCACTTGGGGGACTGTGATGGAGCAGCTCTAAAATGTTCACAATCTAGACAAGGACTGGGCTCAGAACGGTTGTCCCGGGATTTTAGGGGGGATCCTGGGAGGTCACAGTGTCAATGCACCTTGGAACTCTGTCCTACATTTATCTACAAATAGTCAAAGAGAAACTCTTATTACTGTGCCAGCAGTCCAAAAGTATAATATCCAAAAGTATGGGAGCCGTAAGTATTACCAATGCAAACAGTTAAATATTGAAAAATCCATTGGCCGCAAGCAGCCACAAATATTTGCACACAAGCAGGCAAAATAGAAATGTATCGAATGTATAAACGGCTGTTTAGAGCACACCTTATCCAACCAAGTACTTCACTCACCCGTGTTCGCCGGAGTGGGGGTGCTTCAGGCAATATCAATGCCCCTGTCCTCTTACTAGGCTCTGTGCAGGAAAAGCTCCACTCTGGGGAAAACAAGCAAACCGGAAGCACGCCAGGACGAAGCGGTGAACCTCAACCACCTCAACTTATCCCAGCTGCAATCCTACTGCGTCCTCGTGTGGCTCCTCCCCCCTGCTCCACTCCGTAACACAGTGAGACTTGAGGGTGCTGTGGCCGTAAATTGCAGAGGCTAAATACAAGCGTCCATCACACTTGCTCCTTTGTATCTTTGTGTCCCATAATCAGCCGAATATGCAGCCGGTTTACTGGAAAGCAGAGAGTTCAAAGAAAGAAGATCCCAGCTGCATAAAAGTATATTCCTTTATTTTGTTCAAATTAAAACATAGAGAAACACAGCAAACGATGTGGAAGGTGCTGAGGGCGCAGCACTGTCTGGCTTACATGTTTTGGAAATGATCCGTAGTCATAGCCTACAGTGTTGAGCCCCACACCTGTTTAAAAAGGATTCAAACAAATGTGATAGGTTAAAATTAAAAAATACGCCCTCAGCCTAAACCTAAGCACACCTGTAGATTGCATTATGTCTAAGATACTGCATCACGTAACCACGTAGGGTGGTGGGAGTTTTACCACATCTTTGGAGATAGTAATCCGTATAAGGACTGTATCTCCTTTTATAGGAGGTACATCGATGACCTCCTTTTTGTGTGGACTGGTGACCATACCAGTATCCCTATGTTCATAAATTATCTCAACAGTAATGATTTTGGCCTTAGGTTCACATTTGAACTCAATGACAAGTCCACTAATTATCTTGACCTTACTTTGGAGGCCACGACTATGGGCACAGTCAAATCGACTATCTATCGAAAACCCATTTCAGGCAATTCCCTACTTTTGGGCTCCAGCTGCCATCCGAAACATGTCCCTTTTGCAATAGCAAAAGGTGAATACACCAGGCTTAGGAGAAATTGCACATTGCATACTGATTTCCTGAAGGAATCCAGGGGACTAGACAAGAGGCTTAGAGATAGGAATTATCCTCCAAAGGCCATAAAAAAACCATTCCCAGGGAAAAACTTTTGGGCACCAAACAGCATACCAGACAAGCCAGACAGGGAGTAACTTTCGTCACCACGCACAGTGTCCAATATCCCCAGGTATGCGAGATCATTCGCAAACATTTTCCATTGCTGTTGGCAGAGGACAAATTAGTGGATACCGTGATATCAGGACTAAGATGTGCATATAGGAAGAGCCCCACATTAGGCTCCATACTCTCACCCACACTTCTTAAGTCAGATAAATCTAAACAAAGTTCCTGGTTCAAACACACTGGCATGTACAAGTGTGGGCATCGTAAGTGTAAACCCTGTGAGTTTGTCAACATCACAAAAGGATTTACAAGTGAAGTAACAAAAAAACAATATCAGATTAGATCATGTATGAATTGTAAGACAGAGTCAGTGATTTACCTGATAGAGTGTACCTTGTGCAAGATCCAGTACATAGGACTCACATCACGTGACCTTAATAGTAGGATTAGAGAACATTTGTCCTCTTTTAACACAAAAAGAGAATCAACCCCTATAGTTCAGCACTTTGGGGTCTTTCATGACAATAATCTTCAGGGCTTTACCTGGTGTGCTATTGAGAAGGTTAATAGACCCACTAGAGGAGGAGATATAGATATTCTCCTCGCCAGACGTGAAGCCTTCTGGATTTTCACACTGGGCACTCGGGTGCCAGAGGGATTAAATTCCAGATATGATGTCCTAAATCTCTGGGAATAATTCTATTGACACTAAGTAAAGATGTCTATGCCATCTTTTAGGCACACAGCCCCCATGTGCATTCTATTGTATAATATGGTCCTTTCTCCATCCTATAATTTGCCTTACCTCCTAATATATTTTATATTTTATATATATTTTAAACTTTACACCATATATTCTATATTTGATATTTGATACTTCCCTTTTAAGTAGGTATATTATTACCATCATTATTGACCTTACAATAGGTAACAATTACATATAGTTATTTTTCTAACTATTCCGGTTTGTAACTTTCACTGTTTCTCTTGTGCATAATTAGCTACCACATGCGAGTTTAGGAGAATGAAAATATAATATAATTACATTTTTCACTATTCTATCTTTTTCTTAGGTAGTTTCAGGGTAAATATTATACACGCAGAGATTATTATTATTATTATTATTTCTCAAATGCCAGAAATTATTACTACAATTTAGTCCCTGACTACATATGTCACTTATATTTAATTGCTATCTCTGGGACATATAATAATAATAATAATAATTTATTTACCCTCGAACATAGGGATTGGCCCACATTTATGTAAGGACCCTTGTAGGATTTTGCCCCTTTAAGGGGATAGCGCAATGTTCTATTCCATCCTAGGGTTTTTGTAGATATCCTTTTCAAATACCCTTTTTGGTATACCCATTAATACTGTTCATGTATAATAAATGGCAGTCAGG
Organism: Bombina bombina; assembly: GCF_027579735.1. Taxonomy (NCBI): domain Eukaryota; kingdom Metazoa; phylum Chordata; class Amphibia; order Anura; family Bombinatoridae; genus Bombina; species Bombina bombina. The sequence goes on along the minus strand of NC_069499.1, from coordinate 1,117,064,685 downwards.
ACATTATGTAGCTGTCCCCTTTTTAACAAATATTTTCAGAGTGATGTATTTATAAACATTGGGCATATTTTACAATCTGTTTTTCCCTTTATATAGTGGTTACGTGATGCAGTATCTTAGACATAATGCAATCTATAGGTGTGCTTAGGTTTAGGCTGAGGGCGTATTTTTTAATTTTAACCTATCACATTTGTTTGAATCCTTTTTAAACAGGTGTGGGGCTCAACACTGTAGGCTATGACTACGGATCATTTCCGAAACATGTAAGCCAGACAGTGCTGCGCCCTCAGCACCTTCCACATCGTTTGCTGTGTTTCTCTACATTTATCTACAACAGAGTATTTCTTTGCACCTGCCGCCACCAAAACTGTTTTGTATCAAAGTATGGTACCATGGGCTAAAGATCCCTGAAAGACAGCAATCTCTGGCCATTGCAGAATGTTTCGATGAGCATAAAAAGGTTTTCCATATAGCTTGAATGCCATATGTTTGTATGCGAAAGAAGTTTTGTCGTTAAATGTTTTATATATACTTTAGTAACTCAGGAAATAGAGAGAATACTTATGCTAACAAGATGTTTTTGTATGTATATTTGTAAACAGCTAGTTAATACACAGCTAACCACTGTAACTGTAAGGTGAGATTTTATAGTTTATTTGGGCCATAATACATGCCATCTGAGCAAGAAACATTCAGAGGCCTTCAATTGCCTATATATAAAATGACAAACTTTTGGAGTCCGCAGTTCGGATGTGTGTGGGCCCTCCTTGCGCTGTCTGCGGCCGGGACAGCGGGAGGATGGGGTTCGGTATGTCTGGGGTGGATACCATCTTTGCATAACCTATAAGGACATGTTATCTATAATGATGAAAATGTATGTCTGGATTATTGATAACATTTTACATATTTCGCACTTGTTTAATATGTAAAACGTACAAATTGGTATAGGTGTGGTTATACTTAACTTTATTTAGTCAGTCCTGGTACTTTGCATCTATATATTTACTACGGATATATTTGTTGTGCTTGCATAACAACCCTTTTTATTTTCTGATGCAAAAATTTTATGTTTGTTTGTTAGTTATATTTATGTTAATGTAAACCCCTTATTTTTATCATATTGTTATTACTGGTCCAAGAGGGCCCAGTCTCACCTCTGGGGGAAAAAATGAGGGATACATAATTTCAATTACAGGTCTATCAAATATGAAGCTAATATTTGTATGTCTGCATACTGTACTTACATTGTATTTGTATAATATATGTAATATCCTCAATAAAAAATGTAAAATATAAAAAAAAAAAAAAAAAAAATTCCCTACCTTATACTAAATTACAAATAGCCCTTAAAAGGGCATTTTTCGAGGCATTAAATGACGTCATCCAAGATGGCGTCCCTTGAATTCCAATCCTATTGGCTGATTGGATCAGCTAATAGGATTTTTCCTAACTTTATTCCGATTGGCTGATAGAATCCAAGGAAGGAATTCTTGGATGACGCCATTTAAAGGAACCTTCATTCTTCGCTTGGACTTCGTTTGAAGAGGATGGCTCTGCATCGGCTGGATTGAAGATGGACCTGCTCCGCTCCGGATGGATGAAAATAGAAGATGCCGCTTGGATGAAGACTTCTGCCGCTTGGAGGACCTCTTCTGCCCGGATCGGATGAAGACTTCTGCCCCTCTGGAGGTGCACTTGTGCCCGGCTGGGTGAAGACGGCTCAAGGTAGGGAGATCTTCAGGGGGGTAGTGTTAGGTTTTTTTAAGGGGGGATTGGGGGGGGTTTAGAGTAGGGTTGGATGTGTGGGAAGTGGGTTTTAATGTTGGGGGGGTATTGTATTTTTTTTACAGGTGAAATAGCTGATTACTTTGGGGCAATGCCCTGCAAAAGGCCCTTTTAAGGGCTATTTGTAATTTAGCATAAGGTAGGGAATTTTATTATTTTGGGGGGCTTTTTATTTTATTAGGGGGATTAGATTAGGTGTAATTAGTTTAAAATTCTTGTAATTATTTTTTTTTCTGTAATTTAGTGTTTTTTTCATAATTTAGTTTATTTAATTGTAATTAATTGTAGGTAGTTTAGGTAATTTATTTAATTATAGTGTAGTGTTAGGTGTAATTGTAACTTAGGTTAGGATTTATTTTACAGGTAATTTTGTATTTATTTTAGCTAGGTAGTTATTAAATAGTTAATAACTATTTAATAACTATTGTACCTAGTTAAAATAAATACAAAGTTGCCTGTAAAATAAATATAAATCCTAAGATAGCTACAATGTAACTATTAGTTATATTGTAGCTAGCTTAGGGTTTATTTTATCGCTAAGTAATTAGTTTTAAATAGGATTAATTTATTTAATTATGTTAAATTTATTTTGTTTAATTTAAATTAGGAAGGGTCAGACTTAGGTTTAGGGGTTAATGAATTTAATATAGTAGCGGCGACGTTGGGGTCGGAAGATTAGGGGTTAATAAATTTAATATAGTTGCGGCGATGTTGGGGGGGCAGATTAGGGGTTAATAACTATAATGTAGGTGGCGGCGGCGGTGTCCGCAGTGGCAGATTAGGGGTTAATAATATAATGTAGGTGTCAACGATAGCGGGGGCGGCAGATTAGGGGTTAATAAGTGTAATATTAGGGGTGTTTAGACTCGGGGTTCATCTTAGGGTGTTAGGTGTAGACATAAAATGAATTTCCCCATAGGAAACAATGGGACTGCGTTAGGAGCTGAACGCTGCTTTTTTAGAAGTGTTAGGCTTTTTCAGCCAGCTCAGCCCCATTGTTTCCTATGGGGAAATCGTGCACGAGCAGGTTTAGCCAGCTCACCGCTGACTTAAGCAACACTGGTATTGAGGTGAGATGTGGAGCTAAATTCTGCTCTACGCTCACCTTTTTGCGGCTAATGCCAGGTTTAAAAAAAACCTGTAATACCAGCGTTGTCTTAAGGGAGCAGTGGGAAAAAAAGGCTTGTTAGCAACGCAAGCCTTACCGACAAAAACTCGTAATATAGCCGTAATTTAATTACTAAGCCCCTAACCTAACACCCCCTAAATTAACCCCAATTACATAAAATAAAAAAAATACTAAGTTACAATTAAAACAAAAAATACTAACTTAAATTAAAAATAAAACCTAACATTAAATTACAAAAAATCTATCTAAAATTACAAAAAATAAAAAAGTCTAAAATTACAGAAAAAATAAAAAAATTAAACCTAATCCCTATGAAAATAAAAAATCACCCCCAAAATAAAAACACCCCCTAATCTAAACTTAACTACCAATAGCCCTTAAAAGGGCCTTTTGTAGGGCATTGCCCTAAGTTAAACAGCTATTTACATGTAAAAAATACGAAGTCCCCCCTCTAACAGTAAACCCCTCCACCCACCAAACCCCCCCAAAATAAAAAAAAAATAAAGGGGAATTTGGATGGGCATTGCCCTTAAAAGGACATTCAGCTCTTTTATGCCCTTAAAAGGGAAATCAGCTCTTTAACAGCCCCCCAAAAAAACTAATCTAAAAAAAAAAGCCACCCTAAAAACTAAAAAAAAAGCCTAAGTCTAACCCCCAAATAGGTAGTCACCGTTCCTGAAGTCCGGCTGAGAAGGTCTTCTTCCAGGCAGTGAAGTCTTCTTGGAGGCGACAACATCTTCCAGCCCGGGGACCTCTTCTAGCTTCATCCAGGATCAAGGCAACGAGGAGCGGAGGTGACCATGGAACAAGACCGGCGACTGCGGAGCCATCCAGCGTGGAGATCCTCTTTGTACGATTATCTACGCCCACTGAGGATTGAATGCAAGGTACCGGTTTAAAAATGGTGCACCTTGCATTCCTATTGTCTGATATTCTGAAGACAGCCGATAGGATGAAAGCTATTGAAATCTTATTGGCTGATTTGAACAGCCAATAGGATGAAAGCTATTGAAATCTTATAGGCTGATTTGAACAGCCAATAGGATTTCAGTGGCTCTAATTCTATTGTCTGATTTCAAAATTTCAGCCAATAGGAATGCAAGGTACCCCAAATTGAATGCTGTACCTTCCATTCAATTTTTAGTGTACGACAGAGATCAAATGAAGAGGAGCCTCCATGCCGATGAGGATTGCTGCTCCGGATCCGCGCATCGGGGAAGACCACTCCGCACCTCCGCTCTGCGCCACCTTCGCTCTGGATGAAGATAGAAAATGATGGAGCCGTCTTGAAGAAGACCTTCACCGCCGGACTTCAGGTACCTATTTGGTGCTTAGTCTTAGGCTTTTTTTTATTTTTTGGGTGGCTTTTTTATTTAAGATTAGGGTTTTTTGGGCTGTAAAAGAGCTGTTTGCCCTTTTAAGGGCAGTAAAAGAGCTGAATGCCCTTTTAAGGGCAATGCCCATACAAAGTCCCCTTTAGGGGCAATGGGTAGCTTAGGTTTTTTTAGACTTTTTTTATTTTGGGGGGTTGGTTGTGTGGGGGTTTTTACTTTTATGGAGTACTTTGTAATTTTTTTATCTAAAAGAGCTGATTTCTTTAGGGCAATGCCCTACAAAAGGCCCTTTTAAGGGCTATTGATAGTTAATTGATAGATTAGGGGGTGCTTTTTGGGGGGGATTTTTAATTTTTATAGGGGTATTAGTTCTTTGTTTATTTTTTTCTGTAATTTTAAATTTTTTATTTTTTGTAATATTAGCTTTGGGGTTTGTAGTTTTTAAAAAATAGACTGCCCTCTGTGCAGGCTTATCACCTAGTTTATAATAATTTTTATTATGAAATATATATTTCTAGATATATGAGACTGCTCATGTAAAATACATATCTATATTGAGGGGTCAATTTATTATAGTGCGAGCGGACATGATACTATGTAGCGTATCATGTCCGCTGCACATCGATAAATGCCGTCAGCATACGCTGTCGGCAGTTATTATTGCACCAGCAGTTCTTGTGAACTGCTGGTGCAATGCCACCCCCTGCAGATTTGCGGCCGCCAGCAGGGGGTGTCAATCAACCCGATTGTATTCGATCGGGTTGATTTCTTTTCGCCTCCTCAGAGCAGACGGACAGGTTATGGAGCATCGGTCTTTAAACACGGGGCATCAAGCTCCGTACGGAGCTTGATAAATTGACCCCTATATATCTATTGGAAAAAATATACAGGTATATACAGAAATATGTATTTATGAATACATAGAACATAGTCTTCTATGTGAAGAACATTGGAATGTGAAGTAATATTTCATATTGGATTTAGCACTCTTAAATAAACGTGGTCGGGTTAGCTTGCACTCATTTGACTTCAATGGGAGAAGTTAACGTGGTCACAATATTTTTTTGCACACACAAACATTTTACTTTCAAACTTGTAATACGAGTGCAACCAGACGTGCACCAAAATCCTTTGTCTAGAGTAGTTTACGCTCCAGTGGGAGCACTAAATAGCACTCCACTTGTAATCTAGCACACAATATATTAATCCAAATATTAAACATGATAATAAACAAAAACGTCCAAAACCAGTTTAAAAAAATTTGTAGTAAGTTTAAACTTGCACTTCTAAGTATCCCTTAGAAAAGGTTGAACTAACAGAGACTCCTAAATCGCCCACCCCTTCAATCGGATCTAATATGATAACATCCTGTGAAAGCCTACTTCTTTTCTCTGACTGACATGCTAGCAGGGTAAATGGTTGTCTTTAGCGACGTTTACACCATCTCTGCTAGCATATCAGTTTCGTCTCCCTTGTGAACACGCACAGAGGAGACTGATTTTTTATTTATTAACATTTTCCAGCCTGCGCTTGCATACTGTAGCTGTGTGAATAAAGAGAATAGCTGGATTGCGCAGGCACCGATTTACTAGTCGGTTGTACGACTCACTGGTCACTAGATGAGAAATCAGTTTTTAATGGGCAGTGGAAGTGATTTGCATTTGTAAGAACAATATCTTTATAACAACAAATTACATGTAATAGATGTATATTTGTTAATAGTTAAACAATTTAGCCCCTTAGTGACCAGACCGTTTTTTCAATTTTCTTACCATTAAGGATCAGGGCTCTTTATACATTTCTGCTGTGTTTGTGTTTAGCTGTAATTTTCTACTTACTCATTTACTCTACCCACACATATTATAGACAGTTTTTCTCACCATTAAATGGATTTTCTAAAGATACCATTATTTTCATCATATCATATAATTTACTATAAAAAATTATAAAATATGATGAAAAAATTGAAAAAAAAACACACTTTTCAAACTTTGACCCCCAAAATCTCTTAAGCATCTACAACCACCAAAAAACACCCATGCTAAATAGTTTCTAAATGTTGTCCTGAGTTTAGAAATACCCACTGTTTGCATGTTGCATTGTAACACTGATATCTGTCGGGAATCCCTGAAAAACCGTTCACATCTATATATTTTTTTTTAGTAGACAACGCAAAGGCCTCTATTTAACAAAGTCTGGCGGACCTGATCCGACAGTGCAGATCAGGTCTGCCAGACCTTGCTGAATGCGGAGAGCAATACGCTCTCCGTATTCAGCATTGCACCAGCAGCTCACAAGAGCTGCTGGTGCAGCGCCGCCCCCTGCAGACTCGCGGCCAATGGGCCGCCAGCAGGGAGGTGTCAATCAACCCGATCGTACTCGATCGGGTTGATTTCCGGCGATGTCGGAAATCAACAGAGCAGGCGGACAGGTTATGGGAGCAGTGATCTTTGTGATCGCTGCTTCATAACTGCTGTTTCTTGTGAGTCTGAAGACTCGCCAGAAACACGGGCCGTCAAGCTCCTTTCGGAGCTTGATAGATAGGCCCCAAAGTATTGATCTAGGCCCATTTTGGTATATTTCATGCCACCATTTCACCACCAAATGCGATCAAATAAAAAAAAATTGTTAACTTTTTCACAGACTTTAGGTTTCTCACTAAAATTATTTACAAACAGCTTGTGCAATCATGGCACAAATGGTTGTAAATGCTTCTCTGGGATCCCCTTTGTTCAGAAATAGCAGAAATATATGGCTTTGACATTGCTTTTCGGTAATTAAAAGGCCACTAATTGCAACTGCGCACCACACTTGTATTATGCCCAGCAGTAAAGGTATTAATTAGGTTGCTTGTAAGGTTAATTTTAGCTTTAGTGTATAGATTACCCTCCCACCTGACACATACCACCCCCTGATCCCTCTTAAACAGCTCTCTTCCCTCCCCCACCCCCCAGAAAGTCTGACAGTATGAAAATAAAAGGCTTTTATTAAATATATTTTTTGTATATATTTTCTGCAGTTTAGGTTCCCCCTTACCCCCAATCTCCCTGTCCCCCCCCCCCCAACAGCTCTCTAACCCTCCCCCCTCTACCTATTAGCTGCCATCTTAGGTACTGGAAGCTGTCTGCCAGTACCCAGTTTGCTGTAGGTTTTTACTTAATTTAAAAAAAACACACACAAAAAAATTTTTTTTTTGTAGTGTAGCTGCCCCCCATTACCCTCCCACTCCCAGATCGCTTTCTCACCCTTTCCACCCATTCCTACTATAGGAGCCCCCTCTCCCTTGTTCCCCCTCACTGCCGCTCGATTTTTTTTCTGTAGCGTAGCGGTCCCACTCGCTCCCGCCCCCTCCATCGATGGGCTCCCCACTCGCCTCCCTCCTAACCCTCCCACGACACCAACGATCGGCCCCATCACTGGCCGATTCAGAGAGAGCCCTCTCTGCATCGGTTACTGACCGAAGGGTATTGCACAATGCCTCAATATCGAGGCATCGCTGCAATACCCTTATTGCGGCTGGAAACGATCACTTCCAGTGCTCATTTTGACCGAGAACGTGCTAGGTACATCTGCTGTCGTTAACGGGCATTTTTGTAGGACGTACATAGCACATCCTCGGTTGTTAAGGGGTACTGTTTAATAACTCCTTGATGAAAAATGACTATAATGGCCCTTTAATTGCCTGTCAGTATTCAAGCCCGCTTAAAATTATTATTATTATTGGTTATTTGTAGAGTGCCAACAGATTCCGCAGCACCAACCTGTTTAACCTCTTTCTGCCTGAACTCTTTAAACAACCTGCTGGAATAAACCCTTAACTGTCTGTGAGTTCATCAGCCTGCCTAAACTGCTTAGCCTCTGTCTGCCTGAATTACCAATCCCTAGCTTGTCAGTCCTGCTTGCTGAAGTTCACCTTTGCTGTATTCTTTCCTGTGAACACCTGCCTGGCCTATCTGCCCACCTGATCCGCCTGCTGGAGTGCACCTCAGATCCTCTGCACGTGAGTTTTTACTTGTCTGCTCAGTTTAATCCATCTGTGCCATATTTGTCTCTGTGGGTCACGTCCTGGGATATATTCAGTGTGCTAGAGTGTGATATTCACTTGACTATAGCTTTTAGGTCTACTTCGGGACTGATTCCAAATCTGACAATTAGTGGTGATGTCACTGCTCCCACCTGCTATGGAGTGTGCTCAATGCAAACACAATGAAGACGCATGGAGAGTTTGAGTGAGTAATGAACGTATGCTTCTAACAATACAGAGCTTGGCTGGGGGGGGGGGGGTTAAAACAGACTCTAAATAAACTAAAATATTAAAATATAAAAATTTGTACAGTACTGTGCAAAAGTCTTAGGCCACCATTAGATTCGTTGTTTTAGCAAAGTTTTAATGGCCATCCATATACAGGAAATATGTACAAACAATATAAAATAATAAAATTTTCAGAACAAAATGGCTTCTTGAGGCAAAAGTCAGTGTTTAGTGTGACCTCCCTTGGCACTAAGCACATCTTGAACTTTTTGGGGAGACTGTCCTGAAGATTTCTGAAGTAATATTCTGGTATATTATATCAGGCTTCTTTCAGCACTTTCCAGAGTTGTTCTTTAGATTGTTTTTATTTATTTCTCTATCCAGGTGATCCCAGATTGCCTCTTTAATATTCAGATCTGGACTTTTTGGAGACCAGTCCATGACTGTCATTTTTTTATCAGCTGAATTTCTCTCCAAAATGATTTAACTGCATTAGCAGTGTACCTGGGATCATTATCATGCTGAAAAATAAAACCATTCCCAATCAGGTGCTTTCCAGAAGGAATGGCATGATGAATTATAATCTATCTGTACTTTTCAGCATTCATGATCCCATCAATTCAGACAATATTGCCAACACCACTGGCAGAAATGCGGCCCCACACCATGACAGAGCCTCCACCATGCTTTACTGAAGGCCACAATCACTCATCCTTCTATCTCCCTCCAACTCTTCTCACATATTGTCGTTGACTGGAACCAAACATTTCTAACTTGGATTCGTCACTCCATAATACTCTTTTCCACTAATCTTCATTCCAATCTTTGTGAGCTTTTTCATATCTTAGCCTTTTCACCCTGTTCCGCTTCTGAAAAAGTGGTTTCTTGGCTGCTACCCTTCCACAAAGACCATTCCTGATCAAGCTTCTTCGGACTGTAGAAGGCTCAGTTTGGCATCCCGATGAAGTTGCCAGATGCTGAGACAAGTCATTACCGGACTTCTTCCGGTCTCTCAAAGAAGAAACTCTGAAAAACTTCTCATCAGATTTTGAAAGTTTTCTTGGCCTTCTAGTCTTTATTTGTTCTTGACCTCTCCTGATTCTTCAGATTTCTTTATAACAGCTTGAATACTACATCTTGAGTATCCAGTTTGTTTTCTGATTTCCCTTTGAGAGTGGCCTTGCTGGTGCAAAAGTATGATTTTATATCTTTGGCATTTTGAATGGAATGATGTGATTGGACGTTGGTCTTATTAGCAAGCTTCCAATTAATTAAATTCATACCACATGTGTATGTAATGCTCAAAGCATGTCTTGCGCAAACCTGATGTAATAGACCTTTTTCACAGCAGCCATTTTGACATGAAATAGTAGGACAAATACTGTGCTACTGTGTTAGCAATTACATTAATTAGGGTTCCATTCCATTTAGGTTTACAAGAGCCAGGTTTCTGCTATTGCTCAAGAGTAAGGGGAGGTCACATAAATTGTAATGAAGCTGTAGCTGTAAACATCTCTCCACCCCCTTTTTGTGTCATAGCCTATTTAACATAATTTCCTCCAGTAATCATCGCTTGAATATTTTGTTAAATCTAGCTAAGCATATCCTCTCTAGATTTGGTATCCTTCAAGCTCCTTGCTTAATTTCCAACCGTGTTGGATTCATTCCTCTGTCAAATTTATCTACAGACCTACTTGAACCTAAAACTCACTTTGTATTCACGCTGTGGATCCAAAACAGACTCCTTTTGACATCACAGTTTATTGTCAGTGCATACTGTCTTCGGAACACACCTGTGAAACTGCATTACATCTGGCTAACGGCTTTTCCTAAACACACCGCAAACCAAGTCCAGGCCAGCAGCTGATTCTTCGATCGCAAGTATAACTTTTTGTTCAAAACATTGATACTTTGTTACCCGATGCTTACGGGTTTGTTGCACATTGAATCCATTGCTACATTGTGTATTAAATTCACTCATTTAATTGTACTATAAGGCTGATAGTCAGAGTAAATCGTCAGTGTTCGGTTCTAACTAATAAAACTCAGCCAGACGCTCTAAAATATTTACTTGCAGCAATTCTTGAATCTCCTGTGCATTCTACTCTATACTGATTATTACTGCTTGTGATAATTCATTCTCACTTTTGTTTCTTACTAGGGTTGTTACATTAGTCAACTTTAGCTAAAAAAATCAGCTACAAACCAAATATTTACAGATTTAAACTATTGTAGCTGCAATTAGCATTACATAATATTCAAGCATATAAAATAACATTTAAAAATGGATCCTGCAGAAGTCAAAGATCAATTTGATTCTCTCAATCATAAAATCGATTATTTGGAAAGGGGTTTAACTGAACTCCAGGCAGAAAATACAGCTTTAAAAAATGTTATGAAAGACATAGTCAGTACTAAAACACCAGAACCACCTGAACCACATATTAACCCCCCACCATTATTCACCGGCAAGAGATCAGAGTTTAGAGATTTCAGAAATGCCTGTACATTAATGTTTTTAATATGAAACCTCAAACCTACCATTCCGAAAAATTTAAAGTTTGTACAACCATCTCATATTTGTCCGGGGAACCAAGGGCCTGGGCCAACCGTTTTTTTTAATCTTATAATACGGTACTGGATTCTTTGGACCAATTTTTTTGCAGCTATGGCATCCCTCTATGAGGACACCAACAAGCAACTAAATGCTGAAACAAAATTACGTTCCCTAAAACAAGGGAAAAGTCCGGTCGAAGAGTTTATAACAGATTATCAAATGTGGGCTGCAGACTCAATGTGGAATGAAATAAGCATAAATAAACAGTTTAGAATTGGATTAAATTAATTACTTAAGGACGAACTTTCCAGATTAGAGATGCCGGATACTCTTGATGCCTTGATTAAGCTATCAACCACTTTAGACTGCAGATTGAGAGAACGCCGTGCTGAAAAGTTATCGACTGAATTGCCTTTCAGAAGACTGATGAGCTATACTGCTGAAAGACCATCTAACCTGACCACCCCTATGGAAATTGGCACTCTTAAGGGACCTTTGACTCAAGAGGAAAAGTTAAGGAGAAGAATGTCAGACCTCTGCATATAATGTGCCAATAAAGAGCATACTGTCGCTACTTGTTCGATACTCAATCGCCAAAAGAAGGGTAAGGAACTTAATATAAATATCATTACTTCAAACAAAGTAGAATTACAACTGACTCTTTCCTTATCTTTACAGTGGGATCTCCTACAAGTCAAGACTAATGCAATTATAGATTCAGGGGCATTCGGTTGTTTCATCGATGCAGGTTATGTGAAAAATAATAAAATTCCTATAATTTCAAAGCATATACCAATGTTTGTAAAAGTTATTGATGGGACCTTAATCCACAAAAGACCTATAACACTATCCCTCTACTTGTTTCAACCACTAACGGTCATACAGAGTATATAACATTTGACATAATACCCACATCTATACATAATGTTATCTTAGGATACCCATGGCTTACCAAGCACAATCCCTCCATTGACTGGTCTAAGAATGACGTCAAGTTTCAATCTAAATATTGTAAAAGTACATGTTACCCACACCAAATATTAACTAATCAACAGACTGACATATCAATAAATATTCCACCTGACTATTTAGATTTAAAAGACGTTTTTGACATCAAAGAAGCAGATACACTCCCCCCACATAGAATTTACGACTGTCCTATTAACATAAAACCTGGATCAGAAATACCCTATGGCAAAATATACAACTATCACAAAAAGAACTGCAATATCTAAGAGAATATTTAGATGATAATTTAAAGAAAGGATTCATTGTACCATCCACCTCACCTGCTGCAGCAGGAATATTTTTTGTCAGGAATAAGGACGATTCTTTAAGAGCAATAATAGATTATAGAGCCCTTAACTCTGTAACTATAAAAAAACGTTACCCTTTGCCACTCATCCCCGAGCTTCTTGAACGCCTCAATGGAGCTAACATCTATACCAAGTTGGACTTGAAAGGCGCATATAATTTAATTAGAATCAAGCAAGGGGATGAGTGGAAAACGGTTTTCAGGACCAGATATGGCCTCTTTGAATATAAAGTAATGCCTTTCGAGATGTGTATTTCCTCTGGAACATTTCAGCATTTTATAAATGACATTTTTAAAGATCTAACTGATATATGTGTAGTCATCTATCTCGATGACATTTTGATATTCTCAAAAAATTTACAAGAACATGTGAAGCATGTCAGATGGGTATTAACTCGATAACATGAGCACCTGTTATTTGCCAAACTAGAAAAATGCCAATTCCATGTGCATGAAATAAAAAATTTAGGTTATGTTATCACACCCGACAAAATCCAAATGGATCCTGATAAACTCACAGCCATTACAAATTGGCCATGACCAACCACTGTTAAATCTCTCCAAAGACTCTTAGGATTCACAAATTTTTATAGAAAATGTATCCTAAATTTCTCAACTATTATCAAACCCTTGTCTAATCTAATCAGAAAAGCACAAACATTTGAATGGTCTTCTCAAACTGAAAAAGCTTTCACTTTATTAAAACAAAAATTTGCAACAGCACCAATTTTGAATCTCCCTGACCATAACTGTCAATTTATAGTAGAGTTTGATCATCAGATACAGGAAAAAGATACTCTTGAAAAAGTTTCTGGCATAGAAACGAAACGTACGTAGAGAAGTTCTGTTTTTAAAGTTATTGTCTCAGGGAGGCTACCAGGGCTCAGATGTTGTGGGCACCTATTGGGTGAGCTGAGAGACATAGATTTGTAAGTTTTTATATTTTATTTCACAATAAACGTGTTATACTTTAAACACTGGAGTGGTATCCCTTCCATGTTTGATTGTGGACTGCCGTGGGAAAGTGAAACAATCTCTCCGGTTGGACAGGCTTTCCAGACGTCACTGAGGGAGGTTATCTGAGGAACAATCTCCATGGTTGTATACAACCTGATGCGCACATCATACAGAACGATCCTGTGAGTAATACCCAGGGAAGCAGGTTTTGATAATTGATAACTACCAAACAGATTACACTTAGAGCGTGCTGCGCTTCTCTTTCTTCATATTTTTCAGCATTTTTTTGTAAACGAGTCTTTGATGGGACTGTGCTGAGAAGCTGCAACATAAGACACGCTGAATAAAAGGGATATAGAGGACCATCACGATTACCTGTTTTCCAACATTACACCTTTGATTAAAGGGACATTTTTCTGAACATTCATGAATATTTATAAACTGCTAAGTTGAGAAGCAGTGTGTGGAAAATAGTATTGTTTAATGTATTTGTTACTATAATTTGTTGGTTCTTAATTTGTAGTTTTTATTGGGTGGTAGCGCATTATTTGCTTTCTATTTTTTTTTTTTTACAGGAATAAGTGCAATCTTATCTCAACGAAGAGATGAAAAATCTAACCAACACCCTGTAGCTTATTATTCAAGGTCTTTACTACCTGCCGAGTTGAACTACTCAATCAGTGATAAAGAATTGTTAGCTGTCAAATCCGCTCTGGAAACTTGGAGGCATATACTAGAAGGTGCCTCTAAATCATTTATCATATACACTGACCACAAAAATCTCCAATATTTAAAGAATAACAAAATACTTTCCTCCAGACAGATCAGATGGGCACTTTTTCTTGACAGGTTTGACTTTATAATAACCTATAGACCTGGGTCCCAAAACATTAAGGCAGACGCACTCTCATGGATACATGACAAGACTCAAAATTTAGAACAAAATTCACATCTTATACCTCCTCATAAAATAGTAGGTACCTTAGGAACACGAAATACTAAAATCTCAAAAAAACAGAAAAACCTCCAATCAAAGATAAATTGGAAAAGCATACTTCTGGACTTTATTATTTTCATAACAAATTGTACATTCCATCTTCACTTCGCTACAACATATTGAAACAATATCATGATGCACCATTGTCGGGTCATCTAGGTGTTAGTAAGACGAAGGAGTTACTCAAAAGATATTTTTGGTGGCCACATATGGACCAAGCAATTTATGAATATGTTACCACTTGTGACACATGTGCAAGGAACAAAACCGAAAATAGAAAACCAGTCGGTTATTTAAACCCCTTACCTATACCGGAAATACCATGGTCATCGATCTTGATGGATTTCATTGTTTATCTACCAATCTCAAAAGGTCATAACACTATTTTAGTGGTCGTGGATCATCTCACTAGATTAGCACATTTTATTCCCCTCAAATCTCTACCTAATGCTATAGAAACTGCTAATGCATTCATAACCCATATTGTATGTCTACACGGACTGCCCCTCTATATAATTTCTGATCGTGGAACCCAATTCACTTCCCACTTTTGGAAAGCACTATGTAAAAAACTCAGAATTGATCTTAAATTTTCAACATCTTACCATCCTCAGACAAATGGTCTAACTGAAAGGATAAATCAGATACTGGAACAGTATCTACGTTGTTACATCTCTCATTTACAGGATGATTGGTTGGAGTATTTACCCATGGCAGAGTTTTCCTACAATAATTCTTTGTCTAGTTCTACGAAAACAACCCCATTTCATGCCACTTATTGTTACCACCCAAGAACTATAACCATATTTCATACCGACATCAATTCCCCTGCAGCACTGCAGTATTCGGATCACTTGAAAGAGAGTTTAGACATTTTTAAAAACTCACTTACAAATGCCAAAATTGACCAAAAGTATTATTATGACTTAAGACATAAACCGAGCCCTAACTATAAACTGGGAGATTTGGTTTGGCTCTCTACAAAACATCTGAAGGTGATCCAACCTTCTAGAAAATTGGGTAATCATTTCATTGGACCCTTTTCCATCAAACGGATTCTGAATGCATCCACTGTTGAGTTAGACCTCCCTAAACAGTACAACATACATCCAACCTTTCATATATCGTTCATAAAATCTCATGGTGCTAATACTTTCTCTGGTCGTGTTCAGACACCACCAATTCCTATTCGTTTTTATGATCATGAAGAATTTGAGGTGGAATCCATTCTTGATTCACGGATAAACAGAAGTCGAGTAGAATACCTTATCGGATGGAAGGGTTATGGACAAGAAGAGGACTCATGGATCCACAGTACTCAGATCCATGCCCCTGACCTACTTAATGCTTTCCATGTTCGTTACACTCATAAGCCAAGAGGATGATCCTCGGAGAGGATCCCTTGAGAAGGGGGATCTGTAATGAAGCTGTAGCTTTAAACATCTCTCCACCCCCATTTTGTGTCATAGTCTATTTAACATAATTTCCTCCAGTAATCATCGCTTGAATATTTTGTTAAATCTAGCTAAGTATATCCTCTCTAGATTTGGTATCCTTCAAGCTCCTTGCTTCATTTCCAACTGTGTTGGATTCATTCCTCTGTCAGATTTATCTACGGACCTACTTGAACCTAAAACTCACTTTATATTCACGCTGTGAATCCAAAACAGTCTCCTTTTGACATCACAGTCTATTGTCAGTGCATACTGTCTTCGGAACAAACCTGTGAAACTGCATTACATCCGGGCAACGGCTTTTCCTAAACACGCCGCAAACGAAGTCCAGGCAAGCAGCTGATTCTTCGATCTCAAGTATAACTATTTGTTCAAAACATTGATACTTTGTTACCCCGATGCTTACGGGTTTGTTGCACATTGAATCCATGGCTACATTGTGAAAAATTCACTCATTTAATTGTACTATAAGGTTGATAGTCAGAGTAAATCGTCAGTGTTCGGTTCTAACTAACAAAATAGCCAGACGCTCTAAAATATTTACTTGCAGCAATTATTGAATCTCCTGTGCATTCTACGCTAATGATTATTACTGCTTGTGATAATTCATTCTCACTTATTATAAACTTGCTGAGTTTGTTTCTTACTAAAGTTGTTACATTAGTCAACTTTAGCTAAAACAATCAGCTACTAACCAAATATTTACAGATTTAAACTATTCTAGCTGCAATTAGCATTACATAAATACTTGCCACTTTAGCCTATAGAAGCAGTTTTTTTCTGATTTTTTCCAGTTTTTTTAACACTGCATACAAATATCCTGCATTTTCTGGTTCTATTCTAATAAAGAGAAGGATAAATAATAATATATGGTAATTATACCATTGCTAAAACAACAACTCTAATATCCTAAGACTTTTCAACAGTACTGTATATATAATCAAATACCAAAAATCATCAGGATGGAACTATTAATCAAGTATGTGGAATGAATTTAAAAAAATATTTTAGTGTACACTGTCCCTTTAAAGTGATTGTAAATCCCAGGGTTTGTGAAACGCTAGGATTTACCATTGGAACAAATAAAGGGGTATAAAAAACTTCATGCTGAAAGCTCCTTTATTTGTTGAAAGCATTGGCCAAACACTGAGCTGCTCAGGCAGCCCACGGACAAACACTATTTGCTGTGAGGTGATGCTTCCAAATCTTAGCCAATAGCCGTGTGGGCTATCCGGCTTGTTGACAGTTGGAATGCACGGCTATTGGCTAAGAGGTGGAAACGTCACTTCACAGCAAATAGTGTTCTAGTGTGGGCTGCCTGAGGCGCTCATTGCGGCAAACGCTTCAAACAAATAAAGGAGTTTCCAGCATGAAGTGTTTTATACTTCATGACCAGGGCCGGCTCAACCATGGGACCAAGTGGGTCCACTGGACCCAGGCAGCACTTGACAAGGGGTAGCACTGCAGTGACTGTTAAGCACAGACCACTACTGTCCCCTGTCTCCATTGGGGAAGTCGCAGCCTCCCAGCAGTATAACAAATTCATACACAAAGACACAGAACCAGTCAGGGGTGACATTCAAAGTGGGACAAGTTCCTAACTACCATCTGATTTATTGCACAACTGTGCATAAGCATTGGTTGCATGCAGGTAGGCAGGCTTAGTAAGGGTAGCAACCATGCTAGTAGGTTGATATGCTAATCAGTAAAGTTACCATTGAAGGGGGGGAGCTTCATTTAATTCTCTGACTCAGGAATCAAAATATATTGAGCCGGCCCTGTTCATGACTGAAAGTCTCTATTATTTGTTCCAATTGTAAATCCTAGCCTTTCACAAACGCTAGGATTTACAATCACTTTAAGACTGAACATTTTGGAGTTTCAATCTTGAAAACTGAAAGATCACATGACAAGCTTCACAAGGCTAACCCTGCCCCATATATGTTTCTAATTTGCATTTTGTTATATTAACATTTTTGCTCAGGCCAAACAATGATAATTTTAACACAATTACAGTGGCAAGCCCAGTCATCTCCGGACTCGAGTCTTGGTTT
The DNA here is from genome assembly GCF_027579735.1 of Bombina bombina. Taxonomy (NCBI): domain Eukaryota; kingdom Metazoa; phylum Chordata; class Amphibia; order Anura; family Bombinatoridae; genus Bombina; species Bombina bombina. Next base: position 1,117,046,851 of record NC_069499.1, on the reverse strand, counting down.
CTCTCCTCCAAATAAGGACAACAAGGGGTGGAATTTGAAAAAGTCTGACACGGGCGAAACCGGTCAGGGGGTTGTAGAGCTTAGGGGAGCTCTATAGATTTTTTTAAAACTTCACCTTAGAATTGTTGGCCAGTATAGGAGGCTATAGACTTTAAAAAACTTTAGCGATATCTAGAATAATTTCAAACTGCTTTATACTGTTATTTACCAAGCTATCGCTAATTGATACAAAACAGAATGCCGCACACCATTAGCAAGTAACGCTGTTGGAAACCAGCTATGTTAGAGCTGTATATTAATTACGAATCTCTTTAGGGGGGAATACTAGATACCAAGTCTTATTGACCAACTGGTACAAATAATTATTGGAATCGCTAGCGTGTTGCTTACTTTTGTAGTCATCATAAATGAATCTGTGACCACCGCTAGAAAGTGCTAATAGGACATAAAATGATACTGAACATTGCATAGAAATAATACAAGCGGCTGTAGTGAGGTGGCATATTTTGGGGGATACAAACACAGACCGGATATACTCCGGTATAGACATTTGAACTGACTGAACTCACTGCACTAGTATATTTATACTGGCATGTCCAGATCTAGTATTACAACCCACTTGTTAGTTTTCTATTAATAAATTCACACGATACTTGTCTCCTATTGCTGCACTTAGTGAGTGTGTTTAATATATCAAATATTTATTTCATTTGATATGAATAATTTATTTAATTTATTTAAGTAAAGATATTCCTACTTGGTACACACAGCAAATATTATCAGAATTAAATGTGATGGTAAATATACATAATAAGTGACATCACACGTTTGCAAGTACAATTAATAAATAGTCATATGTAGTATATGCAAGTGGCATGCTTTGTAACCTACATGACCTAGTATCAATCTAAGTACAGTATTAAAGTGCCACTACATTTATAATAGGATACCTAACACTCACAAGAGTTTGAAAGTAAATTTGAATACGTGGGAATCCATATTATATAGTATTCACCCAGATTCTAATGAAATTTGATATCATATGTAGAAAGGAAGTGATATTATACAATTTCAAATTGAATGTTCTACAATCATATCACCCAGGACTAAATTAAGCATAATATGAATGTGTTGTTATGTGTATAAATAAAGTGATATCACACAATTATAAATATCACTTTCCCTATATTTTCTGAGTATCATCAGTGTAACAGATTAACATAATCCAATCACAAACAGAATATTGAAACGGAGACCTCCAATTGTGAACTGAGGATAACACTCAGAATAAAACAAATAACAAAACAAACGTGCTTATCTAAACATTTATTCCTATAAAGGTCTGACATCAAGTGGCATTAAAACACTATATATGATGACTCCCATAACATATTAATATCCCATATCACTATCATACATACTGTACCTGATATTGTAACATTGATCCTCCCTACTAACTATTTAATTTGCTAATAGTGGGCATCAGTATAGTTAACTACCTATACAATTTCCTTCTTAATACTTTTGATACATCAAAGGCTTACTGAAGATTAAGGAAAGGCCCCCAATTCTTTGGTTGTTTTTAATGAGTGTTTTATTTTAAATATACTAAATAAAAGTTATATTTTAATTTCCCAATTTTCTCCACTAATAGTCCAGGCTTAGAGTGCTATATGTGCAGTCTTTGGAGAGGTCTCTTCCTCTCTTCTGTCAAGGGGTGGAATTTGTCCATTAAAGGTACAGTCAACACTAGAATTTTAATTGTTTAAAAAGACAGATAATCCCGTTATTACCTATTCCCAGGTTTGAATAACCAACAGTTATAATAATACACGTTTTACATCTGTAATTACCTTGTATCTATGCCTCTGCAAACTGCCCCCTTTTTTCAGTTCTTTTGACAGACTTGCATTTTAGCCAATCAGTGTTCACTCCTAGGTAACTTCACGTGCTTGAGCTCATTGTTATCTATATGACACGCATGAACTAATCATTGAATTAAGGGTCTTTGAGCCTTTTCTTTAAAAAAGTAAAACTTGACTTTTATTTCAAAAGTTTAAAACATCTCAACATGGATAATGCAACAGGGGGGTGAAACGACAGAGAAGCTTACACATGAACTAACACTGTCTAGTGGTGAAAAACTGTAAAAACGCATTCCGATTAGAGGCGGATTTCAAGGTCTAAGAAATTAGCATAAGAGCCTTCTTGGTTTAGCTTTCAACTAAGAATATCAAGAGAACAAAGCAAAATTGGCAATAAAAGTAAATTTGAAAGTTGTTTAAAATGACATGCCCTATCTGAATCATGAAAGTTTATTTTGGACTTGACTGTCCCTTTAAAATTAATTGCAGTAGATAAGGCTTTTTTATTTGTTCTGATAACATTCAGACTTTAATAACATGTTAAGGAACATTAAATGAAGTAGAATTGCATAACCAGAATTTTTTTCCATTTGCCTGTCCCCTGTATCACGTAAAAGCCATCAGCCAATCACAGACTCATACACATATACAATGTGAGCTCTTGCACATGTTCAGTAGGGGCTGGTGCCCCAGAAAGTGTGCATATAAAAGGCTGTGTGCAATGTATAGTTTAATTCTATTATCAAAGTTGCTTTAAAGTGCATTCTCTGAATAATGTGAGAAAAAATATGACTTTAGTGTTCCTTTACTCTGTTCCAATTTCAAAGTGTTTACTGTCCTTTTAGTTGAAATAATTTTTATTGTTTTCCTTATGAGCAACATCATCATATTCACAACAACATACACGGATAGAAAATATCATCTAACAAGCAGTAGTCTAGTCTCAAGTACTAACTCATCATAATATAAATCAGTTCAAGAGCGGATTATTGTACTTCGTTTATCTCGAGGGAACATCGAAATGCTGAGATCTGGACCACTCTATGTTGTTGTCCTCTATAACTATGTAGCTCTGCACACTCTTATATAGATAGCAGCATGACAATAAAAAGAAAGGAAATATAGAAAAACAAAACATATTTGAACAATAACAGTATTAACCTATACTGAAAATGTCATAACCGTAAACTTGCTTACAGTATTTATATTTGTTCAGATGGTTTAGAAAGTAATATGAATAAAATTACCTTATGAAATTATTTCTGTCGTACAACACTGGGAGGAGGTGAGCCAATCTCCAGCTCAATCTAAACTTAACCTATCCTATGCCATGATACCTAGGAAAGCCCATGCACCTCACCACTCCACCTGGATGTCCGTTTCTCTCATATTCCAGTAGAACCAGATCTTATGAAAATTAGCATTAGTGCCCTGTACAATGAGGCACGCTCCGATATGGTGTATGTAGCTCTAATTTTCTCTAGAATCTCTATCAAAGCAAGCACCCCCACCTTCCAATACTTGGCCACACAAATTCTGGTAGCTGTACATAAGGTTCTGATAAACGTGTTTATAGCTGAATTATATATTGGTATGCGCTCGTTCAAGAGAGCCTGCGCAATCGTAAGGTTTATATTTTCGGATAGTACTGTACTTAGTAAAGATAAGAGCCTGGACCAGATCAGCTGTACCTTTGGGCAATCCCACCACATGTGAACATAGGTACCCATCTCGGAGCATCCTCTATAGCATTGCCTGGTAGATGCTAATAAGAAATGTGAAGTTTTAATAGGGGTTAGATACAACCAAAAGGCAGTCTTAATACAGTTTTCTTTAAAGTCTGCACTAATCAGCCCCTTGCTAGAATCCTGGATAATTGCGTCCCTATCATTTACTGGGAGTTTCCTACCTAAGTCTTTTTCCCATTTTTCAATCAGTGGGGTTTTGTTATCATATCTAGTTTTTTGTATGGTTAGGTATAAATGTGAGATCATTTTCTTATTTCTAGTCTTCGTGATGCTAAAGTGTTCTAGAGTGGTTAACTTTCTTGTGAAAGGGAAGGGTAGGTATCTATATATTGCTGATGACACTTGCAAATATAGAAACCAATGTAATTTGTGGGGTTTAAGTCTATCCTGAGCCTGGTTAAATGGAATAATATTTCCTCTGTCTAGTATGTCTGCCACCCTATAAAGCCCCTTGTTTCCCAATTTCCCTAGTTGGTTGTGGAACTCTTTTGGGAGTAGGATTTTGATCGGTCTGGCTGTCGAGTTTTGTGGGATCAGTTGAAGGGATCTAGTCAGAGCCGACCAGATCTGTAGCGACTCCTTTGTAGCGGGTAGGTCAGTTGTTTGTTAAGTTTGCATTTGAGACAAATCCGAAAGTATGTTGGGCAGTCATATCCTCCCATCTCTGCCTCTTTGACACTCCATATAATGTCGCCTGAGTTCTTATTCAATAGTACTTTCTGAGCTAGTCGGGCTGCTTGGTAATATTCCAACTAGTTCGGTACTCCTACCCCTCCCACTTGTTTGTGTTGTTGCAATATCTGAGAAGCTATCCTAGCAATTTTGTTGCCCCTTAATAAGCCAATTAAATCTTGTTGTAGTCTGTGTAAGTCCGGAGTGGGAATTCTAATCGAAAGGGCCCTGAAAAGATAGAGTAGTTTTGGGAGTATAGTCATCTTAATGGCGGAAAGGCGACCATACCACGAAAATTGTTTACGTTTCCATCTACCTAAGTCCGACCTAATTTTTTTATATAAGGGAATGTAGTTTAATTTATATAGCTCCTTGTAGTCATGGGAGAGTTTAACTTGCCCAAGTGAAGGTAAAATTTGCTTCAATTAATTCTTGGGTATGTTTGGGTAGAACAATCGGTAATCCTTCACATTTGTCTAGATTAATCTTATATCCCGAGATATCAGAAAACTCCTGCAGTGTATTACATATATTTGGTAAAGATAATAGGGGTTTCGTTAAGGTGAGGATATAATCTGCGAATAGCGACAGTTTATATTCGCTATGTTTCAATTTTACTCCATGAATATCTGGGGAATTCCTGCTCTTAGCAGCCAATGGCTCAATACATATTGCATAGTACCTCCACGAATGTCTATGGGCCTTGATTGGTAACCCGCCACTTATATAGTGGCCGTAGGGTGTGAGAAGATGTTTCTTATAGCTTTTACAAAGGGACCCTCGATGATCATCCGCGCCAACACCTCAAACATATAGCCCCAATCCACCCTATCGAACGCCTTCTCTGCATCCAATGCTAGAGGCAGAGAAGGCGTGCCCTTCTTCCCTAAATGGTCAATCAAATCTATAGTGCGCCGTATGTTATCGGGTGCTTCTTTGTCCTGGATAAACCCAACCTGGTCAGGATGTATCAGGTAGAGAAGAAATCTCTTTAATCTGTTAGCTAGGATCTCAGTAAAGATCTTAATGTCCTGATTTATCAAGGAAATGGAGCGATAACTCTGACATAATTTTGGATTTTTCACAGTTTTAGGAATGACCACTATGTTAGCTCTCAAAATGTCTGGAGGGATGTCTTGGCCTTTTACTGTCCTTTTTAAAGTGGCTTAGTTTCAAATAAATTTGAGAAAAAAGAAAGTAAAATGAAATGTAAAACAATAGCTAGTAAATGTAAAGATATGCCCCAAAATAATAATAATAAAAAAAACAGAACTCCCTAGGGTTTAAATTTAGAGTGAGACATTAAAGGGACAAGAAACCTAAATATTTTCTTTAATAGTTAAGGTAGATCATGTGATCTTAATCAACTTTTGTTCTCTTTGTTAAATAGGATACATAGGTTGGCTCAGGAGCTGCTTATTGGTGACTGCATATATTTGCTTTATGTTATTGGCTCACCTGATGCGTTCTGCTAGCTCTAAGAGGTGTATTGTTACTTCCTCAACAAAGGATACCAAGATAATTAAGCAAATTAGATAATAGAAGTTAATTGGAAGGTAGTTTAAAATTGTATGCTCTATCTGAATCATCAAAGAAAAAAAAAGTTTCATGTCCCTTTAATTATTATTTTGAATAAGAAATGTTCTCAGTTTTGTCACATTTGTATTTAGAGAAGGTGACTATTATTTACATATGTGTTATGTGGTCAATGCCTTAAAGGAACAGTCTACATCAGAATTTTTATTGTTAAGATAGATAATCCCTTTATTACCCATTCCCTAGTTTTGCACAACCAACACAGTTATATAAATACACTTTTTACCTCTGTGATTACCTTGTATCTAATCCTCTGCAAACTGCCCCCTTATTTCAGTTCTTTCGACAGACATCCATTTTAGCCAACCAGAGCTGGCTCACCTGAACTCCACGTGCGTGAGCACAGTGTTATCTATATGACACACATGAACTAACACCCTCTAGTGGTGAAAAACTCTCAAAATGCCCTGAGAGAAGAAGCGCCCTTAAAGGACTTAGAAATTAGCATATGAACCTCCTAGGTTTAGCTTTCAACTTAGACTATCAAGAGAACAAAGCAAAATTGGTGATAAAGGTAAATTTGAAATGGTTTAAAATTACATTCTTTATCTGAATCATGAAAGTTTATTTTAGACTAGACTTTACCCTTAACTTGAGAAATGCAAAGATGAGTCTTTAAATCAACTATTGTTTTTTTCTATTTTTTTAACCTTAATTCCTTGCCCACAGACTGTTTCTTGAAACATCGATTTCGTACATATTTTAAGGCATTTTAAAAACTGAATATCTTTACAATGAATTATGACATAAGGAACTCTTAGCTAAGTAATTAAAATGAAGTAATAGATGCACCTATTTGAAGCGAGTCCTCATCCACTTCAAATACAAAGTTAACTAATTTAAAGCACCTTCAATTTACTAAAACACTTGACAGTGTACAACAGAAGCAAACAAGACTGTGAAAAAATGTAAGGTCTCCTGAGCAAGTTCCACCAATAATATTGGGATGAAACAGACTGAGGTTATTTAAAGGTTTTTAAATGAATGTTTTTAATCTCCCCTGGTGTTGTGTGGTGTTGCCCTGACATAGAAAGGTTCCTTATTACAGAAATCCATCATTCTGGTGCCTAAAACAAACTGAATGGTTAGATGTGAGAGCTCCTGCAACATACAGTATAGGTCTATGTTGTTATTCAATAAAACACATTTGCATTTTATTGATATAAAATGTCTGTATTTTTGTGAAGCTGATAAAGAAAATTCATTTAATAATTAATTACACATTATGCATGCCCTTTATATACTTGTCCTTTATTTTACTTGCGTGGGAGATAAAATCTGGAGGATTATATAGTTGTAGGCTGTTTCTACTAAGAAAATATTGCTATCCAAAAAGTTTGATTTCTGTTTTTTTTTTATTATTTGCTGTCCCTTAGTACAACAATATAAAAAGGGAAATTTATCATGATAGAGATGGATATGATTTGATGTATTTTTTTTAAAGTCAAAATTAAACTTTCACAACCTGGATAAAACATGCAATTTTAAACAACTTTTCAATTTACTTTTATCATCAAATTTGCTTCGATCTCTAATATTTTATTTTTTGAAAGCTAAACCTAGGTAGGCTCATAAACTGATTTCTAAGCTGTTAAAGGCTGCCTCTTATCTCTGCATTTTGATAGTTTTTTCACAGCAATACACTGCTAGTTCATTTGTGCCATATTGTGTGTATATATGTTGAGTTATTAATGAATCAGCAATGATTGGTTAAAATGCAAGTCTGTCAAAAGAACTGAAATAAGGGGCAGCTGCAGTCTGCAGAGGCTTAGATACAAGGTAATCACAGAGGTAAAAAGTATATTAAAGGGACACTAAACCCACATTTTTTCTTTAATGATTCAGATAGAGCATGAAATTTTAAGAAACTTTCTAATTTACTCCTAATATCATTTTTTTCATTCTCTTGCTATCTTTATTTAAAAAGCAGGAATGTAAAGCTTAAAGGGACAGTCAAGTAAAAAAAAAAAAACTTTCATGATTTTAATAGGGCATGTAATTTTAAACAACTTTCCAATTTACTTTTTTTTTTTTAACCAATTTTGCTTTGTTCTCTTGGTATTCTTAGTCGAAAGCTAAATCTAGGAGGTTCATATGCTAATTTCTTAGACCTTGAAGGCCACCTCTAATCTGAAAGCATTTTGACAGTGTTTCACCACTAGAGGGCGTTAGTTCATGTGTTTCATATAGATAACATTGAGCTCAGGCACGTGAAGCTCCTAAGAGCAAGCACTGATTGGCTAAAAATGCAAGTCTGTCAAAAGAACTGAAATAAAGGGGCAGTTTGCAGAGCCATAGATACAAGTTAATCACAGAGGTAAAAAGTATATTATTATAACTGTGTTGGTTATGCAAAATTGGGGAATGGGTAATAAAGGGATTATCTACCTTTTTAAACAACAACAATTTTGGCGTTTACTGTCCCTTTAAGAGCCGTCACATTTTTGGTTCACAACCTAGGTTTATGTTTGCTTATTGGTTTGCTTAATGTAGCCACCAAGAAGCAAGCGCTATCCATGGTGCTGAACCTAAAATGGGCTGTCTCCTAAGCTTTAAATTCCTGCTTTTTAAATAAAGATAGCAAGAGAATGAAGAAAATTGATAGTAGGAGTAAATTAGAAAGTTGCTTAAAATTGCATGCTCTATCTGAATCATGAAAAAAAAAATGGGTTTAATATTCCTTTAATATAAGTGTGTTGGCTATGCAAAACTGGGCAATGGGCAATAAAGGTATTATCTATCTTTTTAAAAAATAACAATTCTGGGGTAGGTTGTCCCTTTAAGAGGGTTAGCTAAAGCTGTATTATAATTTGGTACATAGATTATGATCTAACACAAGAAAGGGAGAAACACTGTAGACACAATATACCAAAATTTCAGTTGTAATAAATAGGCATTTTCCTGTCTTAATATACTGGGTGGACTAGTATTTCCCCCCCCCCAACTATATATATGCAGAAAGGAGTAATACATTCTTATTGGTACATCCTCATTATATACTGTAATAGTGGATAAGAAATGTAGTATCTCTAAAGCACAAAGAACATACTACACTTTCCTATGACACAAACTTTATATCATTATTTAAATATTGAATCTAGAAGGAGAACTGCTTAGAGAGTTTTGTTATGGACTGATGGTCACATCCACTGACCAACATAGTAAAGTTCCTGATAATACAAGAAAGTTATTCCAAAGGAACATTATTATTATTATCCTGTCTAAAAGGATTTTATAAAAATATTTTCGGAGGAGCTTCCGGGCAGCGGCCATGATAGGTTGTGATATTGATAACTGGAGAAAAGCTAAAAACCTATCAAATATACAGTATCTCACAAAAGTGAGTACACCCCTCACATTTTTGTAAATATTTTATTATATCTTTTCATGTGACAACACTGAAGAATTGTTTTTGCTATAATGTTAAGTAGTGAGTGTACAGCCGGTATAACAGTGTCAATTTGCTGTCCCCTCAAAATAACTCAACACACAGCCATTAATGTCCTAAGTGGAAATGTCCAAATTGGGCCCATTTAGCCATTTTTCCTCCCCGGTGTCATGTGACTTGTTAGTGTTACAAGGTCTCAGGTGTGAGTGGGGAGCAGGTGTGTTAAATTTGGTGTTATCGCTTTCATACTCTCTCATACTGGTCACTGGAAGTTCAACAAGGCACCTCATGACAAAGAACTCTCTGAGTATCTGAATTTTTTTTTTTTGCTCTACATAAAGATGGCCTAGGCTAGAAGAAGATTGCCAAGACCCTGAAACTGAGCTGCAGCACGGTGGGCAAGACCATACAGTGGTTTCACAGGACAGGTTCCACTCAAAACAGGCATCGCCATGGTCGACCAAAGAAGTTGAGTGCACATGCTCAGCGTCATATCCAGAGGTTGTCTATGGGAAATAGATGTATGAGTGCTGTCAGCATTGCTGCAGAGGTTGAAGGGACGTGCACTCATAGGAGGCAGTGCCTCCCCTGCAATATGGGGTCAAACTTTAATTTAATTTTAAATAAATAATATGAAAAAAATTATCAAAAAAAAAAAATCACAATTTTCTTCCCTCCCATGTAACACTATGGAGAGGCAGTGTACAGGACCGCTTCTCTCCATAGCTGCTACATGGGTAACAGGATTATCAGTGCTTTAGCGCCACCTATTTGCATCCTAATTATCAGCACTCAATATAGGGACCAATGGGAGGCAGCCATCTTGATGCCTCCTAGCAAGGGAGCCAATCAGAGGTGGTCATGTTCTCCTGGTGATTTACAGCACCAGGAGAACATGACCGGCTTTGTTTGACACCCTGAGCATGTGCATAGCGAGGAACACTGGCGGGAAGCAAGAAGAGACTGCTGCGTCCACTCCTGTCCTAAGCAGCTCATGGATGAAGAGGTTGGGGCCGGAGGATGTCGCAATCAGCTGTTGCCCTGCATGAGGATCCTACACACAGAGCGGTAAGTACTGTCAGAGCACTCAGCACACAATAGCATGGCTAACAGTAGTCTGTTGTTGATGTGGCAACTTTATTTGAGTTTAGGGATTAGGGTAAGTGAAACTGTCCTATCTCTAGTATATACAGAAACCAACAGTAGGGAGGATAGGACGATATGTAGAAATTAATACTGCTGACAGTGACTTAGTATTGCACAGGATGAAAGCGCACCCTTTATTTACCAGGTCCCCATGGTGTCTGTACTAGTCTGTGTCTGGACGCAGTGTTGCACACAACTGTTAGCTGCAGGGTCCTGTAAAAACATTTTGCTTCCTGAGTTTTAGTTCTGAATGTTGCTGCGTGTGGATCCCTCTGCGTCTAAGTTAAAGGGACACTGAACCCAAATGTTTTCTTTTGTGATTCAGATAGAGCATGACATTTTAAACAACTTACTAATTTACTCCTATTTTCAAATGTTCATTATTCTCTTGGTATCTTTATTTGAAATGCAAGAATGTAAGTTTAGATGCTGGCCCATTTTTGGTGAACAACCTAGGTTGTCCTTGCTGATTGGTGGATAAATTCATCCACCAATCAAAAACTGCTGTCCAGAGTTCTGAACCAAGAAAAAAAGCTTAGATGCCTTCTTTTTTATATAAAGATAGCGAAGAACGAAGAAACATTGATAATAGGAGTAAATTAAAAAGTTGCTTAAAATTGCATGCTCTATCTGAATCACAAAAGAAAAACTTTGGGTTCAGTGTCCCTTTAAGTGTATCTACTTTAAGATCTGGCTCCCTGTGGTGTCTCTATTATGTCAGTCAGGTTCAGGACTGGTGTTGCAGAGATAAGAGGTTCAGGCTGTATCATAAAGCATTAGTAGGTAATGGGTATTAGCATAAGAAAATAAAACAACGGCATGTGCTGGGTAATAAACAAGTTTATATAATGTCTCTACTCTAACTGCATACAACGTGGCTGTTCTCTTGGCTGGGGAAGATTACTGGCTGTTTTTTTGTTTTTTTTATAGAGATAAGCTCATGCAGAAGTCTGACTGATTAACTGGTCTCATTATTCAGTAAAACCTGCAGTATGTTATTTTCTGTAGCTTCCCACAGTTAGCAGTGCTGATAATGTTAAGTCCTCTGGCAGCTGAGGGGTTAAACTGCAGCCATAGTAGCATCTCTCATTCATAAGTTATGAAAGAGAGATGCTACAATGGCTGCAATGTAACCCCTCAGCTGCCAGGGGGCTTAACATTATCAGCACTGCTAACTGTGGGAAGCTACAGAAAATAACACACTGCAGGTTTTACTGAATAATGAGACTAGTTAACCTGTCACAGGGCAGCAGTTTACTTGTCACTATAATTGTCACCGTAATTGTCTCTAGTGCATAAAAGTTTGCTGAAAAGTTTGGCTGATTTTATAATTTATAAATTTATACTCTGTTGTGTTACCTCCCTTCACCCTGTATTTCTAAGATTTTTTTTTTTTTTTTTTTAAGATGTGACATTTTTCTTCCCATAAACCTGGTAATAAGGTTTACATCCCACTCATATAGTCTGTCCTTTTGGATATGTAGTCACAGTATGTGTTTGCTGTGTGTATATATTATATAATGATTCCCTTTAAATTGTTTAGGTTGTTGATAATAAGGGGGAAATCTATTTAGACTGGAGCTCTTTCATTGTAAAAATTCTCAAGTCTTAAATAAGATGCCTAAATTACACTTGTTTTCTTGCTCACTATCTCCCAAAGGGCTGTTTGTTATAATTTATAAAGTTTTTTAATAGATGGATGGTTGCTCATATTTATTAAGACGACATTAAAAGGAGACTCCTGTCATTTCTTTAAAGTCTACTTATATTAAGAAGCCTGATATATAGTCCTCTTTTAAATTATGTTTAGCTTTGTTTTACTCCTCTATAGTGAACACCCTGAGCAAATTGTCTGGATCATGCTGTCACTAAATATTTGTATCTGGCAGTGATGCAGTGGATAACCTAATATAGTATAATATTTTTTTTTTAACATAGGTTCCTAGTTAAATAGTTGAACTGCATTTGCTTAAATAATCCAAATTTAATTAGTTTCTTAACTGTATGCGTGTGTTGTAAATAATGCTAATCGCCCTTGTGCAACCTGCTAATTTAATTGTAAATTTAAGCTACCTCTATTGAATTCACATATGTGCTTTTTGGGCGTATCATAGCGAGTGCCTCACTAATCTCTGAACTCACTGCACGTCACCTGTCAGTGCTCAGACCATACGCAGCACACTGCATCAAATTGGTCTGCATGGCTCTCGTCCCAGAGGGATACCTCTTCTAAACATGATGCACAAGAAAGCCTGCAAACAGTTTGCTGAAGACAAGCACACTAAGGACATGGATTACTGGAACCATGTCCTGTGGTCCGATGAGACCAAGATAAACTTATTTGGTTCAGATGGTGTCAAGCGTGTGTGGCAGCAACCAGGTGAGGAGTACAAAGACAAGTGTGTCTTGACTACAGTCAAGCATGGTGGTGGGAGTGTCATGGTCTGTGCCTGCATGAGTGCTGCAACTAAGTTTATCATCTAATATACTGTATGTAACTGAGCTATATCCTCATTAAGGCAATATGGCGCTTTCTGCGGAGGCAGTGTTATCTTCCTTATGCAAACTTCTGGATACTCACCACAGAAACTGCTGAAGGAGCTACAATGTCCTGACTCTTCTATTCACTATGCAACTTTGAATGCCCCTCCTGCAGTTCATTCTGATGCTTTGGTAGAGCTGCTCTCGGGGAGACATATCTTCAATGCATGGGAGGCCTTTTCTTCCTTCAGCGCACCATTCTCAGGATTTGTTGTCTAGTGTGCAGGATGTTGCCCCAGGGGTCATTCAAATGGTGGCACAATGTGATTTGGATATGTTCTCTTTGATTGAGGAGGAGTGGACCCGGAGAGCTCAGCGGTTAAAAGCATCAGGTCTGAAAAGGCTTCTCTCACCAGTAGCACCTACCTGTGTTTTTATCCGCATTGGCCTGGATGTCTCTCTGATGATGGGATTCAAGCTGATCAACATCTATCCGATATGGGCTGCAGTCATTGAGCTGGCAAAAATGTATGCTATTGACCATCTCTCTGTTTTAGAGAAATCCGGAGAGGGTTAATCTACACATATCTTAAAGCAGCCAGACTGGATTATGGTATAGTCGGATAAACTGCCAATTTAGGGACATACACTTGAAAGAGGACTGTCCTTCCGTTTACTTAAAGATTATATTATTGTGAGTATAATAATTAGGTGAAATTACACAGACTTTTCTCCCCTAAAGGTGCTTTTGTATTAAGAACTCACCATATACTTTTGGGACTTGCAATTTCCATTGAAGGAAAGATTACCCTGATCAGCTACAGTCAGAAGTTTTGCTTTAATATGTTTAGGCCATTATTGTTTCATCTGTGAGTGTTTTAAAATATTTATGTATAGATATACATATAACAGGATACCCCATAATATGTCTCAGTGCTCACACAGTTTTGTCTTATATAACCCCAGATGCTGACTCTTCTATGGAGTAAGACTTATAATACCATATGTTCTAGGTTTACTGGGTTTGTATGTAAACATCATAATTTCCCTCTGTAGCTTTACAGCTATGCTGGCTGCCTGCGGCCGGTGCGGCTTGGATTATTTTTCATGCATGCATTGGGGACTGTTTGTTGTGACCCATCACTAGAGTAATATATTCAGAGGCAAATCTGGTTCTGAAGCTGGTGTTTAATAATTGCAATAGTATATATTCTGATCCATACAACACAAGTCTCAAATATATAAACAAATTCATCTATGCTTATAGATCTATTAGCTAAGCCTCACTGATTGATAAGATATTAGCATTTGGGTGTTAATCATGGTAGAAGACATTTGAAATAATCTAAATGAGAGTATCTCCTATTATCGAGTTATCCCTTTAATATCTCATAGGAATGTTATTTATTTAGCTATTTATCTGTAGTGTCCATATAGCATAATTCTTTTAGGGAATTATATACTCACAATTATCTCTTTTAATGACAACTTTAGGCTTGATAGCTTTCAGAGATATGTTTTGCTTGTTATTCCCCTTATAAATTATAATGCTAAAATGATGCTCTCTAGTTTATAACCCTTTGCGCCTAAACCCACGTAGGTTGATTGATAACCCTTTGCGCCTAAACCAACATAGGTTGAAGTGTGTCCTGTGACAATTGGCTGATTGACCTCGCATTCTATTGGCTGATCCAATCAGATTGAACTTTAATCCGATTGGCTGATTAAATCAACCAATCAGATTTTTCCTACCTTAATTCCGATTGGCTGATAGAATCCTATCAGACAATAGGAATTCGAGAGACGCCATCTTGGATGACGTCATTTAAAGGAACCGTCATTCGTCATTAGTCATCTTGCTGGAAGGATGCTCCGCGCCCGATGTCTTCAAGATGGAGTCGCTCCTCGTCGAATGGATGAAGATAAAACAGAATTTATGCTTACCTGATAAATTACTTTCTACAACGGTGTGTCCGGTCCACGGCGTCATCCTTACTTGTGGGAAATAATTCTTCCCCAACAGGAAATGGCAAAGAGTCACAGCAAAGCTGGCCATATAGTCCCTCCTAGGCTCCGCCCACCCCAGTCATTCGACCGACGGACAGGAGGAAAAAATAGGAGAAACCATAGGGTGCCGTGGTGACTGTAGTTAGAGAAAATAATTCATCAAACCTGATTAAAAAACCAGGGCGGGCCGTGGACCGGACACACCGTTGGAGAAAGTAATTTATCAGGTAAGCATAAATTCTGTTTTCTCCAACATTGGTGTGTCCGGTCCACGGCGTCATCCTTACTTGTGGGAACCAATACCAAAGCTTTAGGACACGGATGAAGGGAGGGAGCAAATCAGGTTATCTAAACGGAAGGCACCACGGCTTGCAAAACCTTTCTCCCAAAAATAGCCTCAGAAGAAGCAAAAGTATCAAATTTGTAAAATTTGGCAAAAGTGTGCAGTGAAGACCAAGTCGCTGCCTTA
Organism: Bombina bombina; assembly: GCF_027579735.1. NCBI lineage: Eukaryota > Metazoa > Chordata > Amphibia > Anura > Bombinatoridae > Bombina > Bombina bombina. Next base: position 1,117,031,479 of record NC_069499.1, on the reverse strand, counting down.
CATATCTGATCAACAGAAGCCTCGTTCTTGAAGGCCCATGTGGAAGCCACAGCCCTAGTGGAGTGAGCTGTGATTCTTTCAGGAGGCTGCCGTCCGGCAGTCTCGTAAGCCAATCGGATGATGCTTTTAAGCCAAAAGGAAAGAGGTAGAAGTCGCTTTTTGACCTCTCCTTTTACCAGAATAGACGACAAACAGAGAAGATGTTTGTCTGAAATCTTTTGTAGCTTCTAAATAGAATTTTAGAGCACGGACTACGTCCAAATTGTGTAATAAACGTTCCTTCTTTGAAACTGGATTCGGACACAAAGAAGGAACAACTATCTCCTGGTTAATATTCTTGTTAGAAACAACCTTTGGAAGAAAACCAGGCTTAGTACGCAAAACCACCTTATCTGCATGGAACACCAGATAGGGCGGAGAACATTGCAGAGCAGATAACTCTGAAACTCTTCTAGCAGAAGAAATAGCAACCAAAAACAAAACTTTCCAAGATAACAACTTAATATCTATGGAATGTAGAGGTTCAAACGGAACCCCTTGAAGAACTGAAAGAACTAGATTTAAACTCCAGGGAGGAGTCAAATGTCTGTAAACAGGCTTGATCCTAACCAGAGCCTGAACAAATGCTTGAACATCTGGCACAGCTGCCAGTCGTTTGTGTAGTAAGACAGATAAGGCAGAAATCTGTCCCTTTAGAGAACTCGCAGATAATCCTTTATCCAAACCTTCTTGTAGAAAGGAAAGAATCTTAGGAATCTTAATCTTATTCCATGGGAATCCCTTGGATTCACACCAGCAGATATATCTTTTCCATATTTTATGGTAAATTTTTCTAGTTACCGGTTTTCTGGCTTGAACCAGAGTATCTATCACAGAATCTGAAAACCCACGCTTTGATAGAATCAAGCGTTCAATCTCCAAGCCGTCAGCTGGAGGGAAACCAGATTTGGATGTTCGAATGGACCCTGAACAAGAAGGTCCTGTCTCAAAAGTAGCTTCCATGGTGGAGCCGATGACATATTCACCAGGTCTGCATACCAAGTCCTGCGTGGCCACGCAGGAGCTATCAAGATCACCGAGGTCCTCTCCTGCTTGATCCTGGCTACCAGCCTGGGAATGAGAGGAAACGGTGGAAACACATAAGCTAGGTTGAAGGTCCAAGGCGCTACTAGTGCATCCACTAGAGTCGCCTTGGGATCCCTGGATCTGGACCCGTAGCAAGTAACCTTGAAGTTCTGACAAGACGCCATCAGATCCATGTCTGGAATGCCCCATAATTGGGTCAACTGGGCAAATATCTCCGGGTGGAGTTCCCACTCCCCCGTATGGAAAGTCTGACGACTCAGATAATCCTCCTCCCAGTTTTCCACTCCTGGGATGTGGATCGCAGATAGGTGGCAGGAGTGATCCTCCGCCCATTGTATTATTTTGGTCACTTCTTTCATCGCCAGGGAACTCCTTGTTCCCCCCTGATGATTGATATAAGCAACAGTCGTCATGTTGTCTGATTGGAATCTTATGAATCTGGCCTTTGCTAGCTGAGGCCAAGCCCTGAGAGCATTGAAAATCGCTCTTAGTTCCAGAATGTTTATCGGGAGAAGAGACTCTTCCCGAGACCATAGTCCCTGAGCTTTCAGGGATTCCCAGACCGCGCCCCAGCCCACTAGACTGGCGTCGGTCGTGACGATGACCCACTCTGGTCTGCGGAAGCTCATTCCCTGGGATAGGTGGTCCAGGGTTAGCCACCAACGGAGTGAATCTCTGGTCTTCTGATCTACTTGAATCACTGGAGACAAGTCTGTATAGTCCTCATTCCACTGTTTCAGCATGCACAGTTGTAATGGTCTTAGATGAATTCGCGCAAAAGGAACTATGTCCATTGCTGCAACCATCAACCCTACTACTTCCATACACTGAGCTATGGAAGGACGTGGAACTGAATGAAGAACTTGACAAGCGCTTAGAAGTTTTGACTTTCTGACATCTGTCAGAAAAATCCTCATTTCTAAAGAATCTATTATTGTTCCCAAGAAGGGAACTCTTGTCGACGGAGACAGCGAACTTTTTTCTATGTTCACCTTCCATCCGTGAGATCTGAGAAAGGCCAGAACGATGTCTGTATGAGCCTTTGCCTTTGAAAGGGACGACGCTTGTATTAGAATGTCGTCCAAGTATGGTACTACTGCAATGCCCCTCGGTCTTAGAACCGCTAGAAGGGACCCGAGTACCTTTGTGAAAATCCTTGGAGCAGTGGCTAACCCGAATGGGAGGGCCACAAACTGGTAATGTTTGTCCAGAAAGGCAAACCTTAGGAACTGATGATGTTCTTTGTGGATAGGAATATGTAGGTACGCATCCTTTAGATCCACGGTAGTCATAAATTGACCTTCCTGGATTGTAGGTAGAATCGTTCGAATGGTTTCCATTTTGAACGATGGTACTCTGAGAAATTTGTTTAGGATTTTTAAATCCAGAATTGGTCTGAAGGTTCCCTCTTTTTTGGGAACTACGAACAGATTTGAGTAAAATCCCATTCCTTGTTCCGCCATTGGAACTGGGTGTATCACTCCCATCTTTAACAGGTCTTCTACACAATGTAAGAATGCCTGTCTCTTTATTTGGTTTGAGGATAAATGAGATATGTGAAACCTTCCCCTTGGGGGTAGTTCCTTGAATTTCAGAAGATAACCCTGAGAAACTATTTCTAGTGTCCAGGGATCCTGAACATCTCTTGCCCAAGCCTGAGAGAGAGTCTGCCCCCCATTAGATCCGGTCCCAGATCGGGGGCTACTCCTTCATGCTGTTTTGTTAGCAGCAGCAGGTTTCTTGGCCTGCTTACCCTTGTTCCAGCCTTGCATCGGTTTCCAGGCTGGTTTGGTCTGTGAAGCATTACCCTCTTGCTTAGAGGATGCAGAATTAGAGGCCGGTCCGTTCCTGAAATTACGAAAGGAACGAAAATTAGACTTATTCTTGGCCTTGAAAGGCCTATCTTGTGGGAGGGCGTGGCTCTTTCCCTAAAGTGATGTCTGAGATAATCTCTTTCAATTCTGGCCCAAAGAGAGTTTTACCCTTGAAGGGGATATTAAGCAATTTTGTCTTGGATGATACATCCGCTGACCAAGACTTTAGCCAAAGCGCTCTGCGTGCCACAATTGCAAACCCTGAATTTTTCGCCGCTAATCTAGCTAATTGCAAAGCGGCATCTAAAATAAAAGAATTAGCCAACTTAAGTGCGTGAACTCTGTCCATAACCTCCTCATATGGAGTCTCTCTACTGAGCGACTTTTCTAGTTCCTCGAACCAGAACCACGCTGCTGTAGTGACAGGAACAATGCACAAAATGGGTTGCAGAAGGTAACCTTGCTGTACAAAAATCTTTTTAAGCAAACCCTCCAATTTTTTATCCATAGGATCTTTGAAAGCACAATTATCCTCGATAGGAATAGTAGTGCGCTTGTTTAGAGTAGAAACTGCCCCCTCGACCTTAGGGACTGTCTGCCATAAGTCCTTTCTGGGGTCGACCATAGGAAATAATTTCTTAAATATAGGAGGGGGGACAAAAGGTATGCCGGGCTTCTCCCACTCCTTATTCACTATGTCCGCCACCCGCTTGGATATAGGAAAAGCGTCGGGGTGCACCGGAACCTCTAGGAACTTGTCCATCTTGCATAATTTTTCTGGAATGACCAGGTTGTCACAATCATCCAGAGTAGATAACACCTCCTTAAGCAGTGTGCGGAGATGCTCTAACTTAAATTTAAATGTCACGACATCAGGTTCAGCCTGTTGAGAAATTTTTCCTGAATCTGAAATTTCCCCATCTGACAAAACCTCCCTCATGGCCCCTTCAGATTGGTGTGAGGGTATGACGGAGCAATTATCATCAGCGCCCTCTTGCTCTTCAGTGTTTAAAACAGAGCAATCGCGCTTTCTCTGATATGTAGGCATTTTTGATAAAATATTTGCTATGGAGTTATGCATTACTGCCGTCAATTGTTGCATAGTAATAAGCATTGGCGCGCTAGAAGTACTAGGGGCCTCCTGCGTGGGAAAAACTGGTATAGACACAGAAGGAGATGATGTAGAACCATGTCTACTCCCTTCATCTGAATGATCATCTTGGGCAACTTCATTATCTGTGGCAGTACTGTCCTTACTTTGTTTGGACGCTATGGCACAATTATCACACAATTTTGAAGGGGGAGACACATTGGCTTTCATACATATAGAACATAGCTTATCTGAAGGTACAGACATGTTAATCAGGCTTAAACTTGTCAATAAAGCACAAAAACCGTTTTAAAACAAAACCGTTACTGTCTCTTTAAATTTTAAACAGAGCACACTTTATTACTGAATATGTGAAAAAATATGAAGGAATTGTTCAAAATTTACCAAATTTTCACCACAGTGTCTTAAAGCATTCAAAGTATTGCACGCCAATTTTCAGAGCTTTAACCCTTAAAATAACGAAATCTGAGCCGGTTACAGTTTTAACCCCTCTACAGTCCCAGCTACAGCCTTTGCTGCGACTTTACCAAACCCAGGGGGGAATACGATACCAAATGAAGCCTTCTAGGAACTTTTCCAACTACTTTCAGATCCTCACACATGCATCTGCATGTCTTGCTCTCAAAAGTAACTGCGCAGTAATGGCGCGAAAATGAGGCTCAGCCTACAACTGGGAAGGCCCTTCCTGACTGGAAAAGGTGTCTAACACAGTGCCTGACGTTAAAAAACGTTCCCCAAGTTTATAAGTGTGAATTACCAGCATAAACATGTATAAAATGCCCAAATAAAGCAATCGATTTTGCCCATAAAAGTGTCTACCAGTTTTATAGCCCATATTAAGCCCTTTATTCTGTTTGAGACTAAGAAAATGGCTTACCGGTCCCCATGAGGGGAAATGACAGACTTCCAGCATTACACAGTCTTGTTAGAAATATGGCTAGTCATACCTTAAGCAGAAAAGTCTGCTAACTGTTTCCCCCAACTGAAGTTACTTCATCTCAACAGTCCTATGTGGAAACAGCAAACGATTTTAATTACTGTCTGCTAAAATCATCTTCCTCTCACAAACAGAATTCTTCATCTTTTTCTGTTTCAGAGTAAATAGTACATACCAGCACTATTTTAAAATAACAAACTCTTGATAGTAGAATAAAAAAACTACAACTAAACACCACATACTCTTAACCATCTCCGTGGAGATGTTGCCTGTGCAACGGCAAAGAGAATGACTGGGGTGGGCGGAGCCTAGGAGGGACTATATGGCCAGCTTTGCTGGGACTCTTTGCCATTTCCTGTTGGGGAAGAGATATTTCCCACAAGTAAGGATGACGCCGTGGACCGGACACACCAATGTTGGAGAAAGATGCCGCTTGGATGAAGACTTCTCCCGGTCCGGATGTCCTCTTCTGACCGGATAGGATGAAGCCTTCTCCCGGTCTGGATGTCCTCTTCTGCCCCATCGGATGAAGACTTTTGGCCGGATCAGATGACCACTTGTGCCCGGCTGGGTGAAGACGGCTCAAGGTAGGGTGATCTTCAATGGGGTAGTGTTAGGTTTTTTTAAGGGGGTATTGGGTGGGTTTTAGAGTAGGGGTGTGTGGGTGGTGGGTTGTAATGTTGGTAGGGGGGTATTGTATTCTTTTTTTACAGGTAAAAGATCTGATTACTTTGGGGCAATGCCCCGCAAAATGCCCTTTTAAGGGCTATTTGTAATTTAGTATAGGGTAGGACATTTTATTATTTTGAAAAGTGCAAGCAAGGATAGAGGCGCCAATGGTGCAGATCAATGGTGGTACAAATAGCAATAATGGTCAAATATACCCAGAATACTCACATGTATTAAAGGCACTCACTTGTACCTATAGAGACAGGCTGGATTTTAACAGCAATCCAGCTGGCTGATCCAGGGTGTAATGGCTGATTCGTGGATATCAGAGTGTTAACACTCTAAAGTAGCATAGCAAAAAAGTACCATATATAGCACTGAGAGTGGATTTGTACAAAAATGGATTTATTTAAAACATATAAAAAGGTTTACCACTCATCACAGTGTTAAAAAAGTAAATGATACATAAGGAATACATGCGACGCGTTTCTCAGTTAAACTGTTTCCTCAGGCATGTTTCTAAACAAATCTTTGGCTCCTTATATAGGGCTATGCTACTGAAGGTACACCCACATCCCACCCCCAATTATTATTTTGGGGGGCTTATTTATTTTATTAGGGGGCTTAGATTAGGTGTAATTAGTTTAAACTTCTTGTAAAAAAAAATTTTTTCCTGTAATTTAGTGCGTTTTTTTCTTTGTAATTTAGTTTATTGAATTTAATTGTAGGTAGTTTAGGTAATTTACTTAATGATAGTGTAGTGTTACTTAGGTTAGGATTTATTTTACAGGTAATTTTGTACTTATTTTAGCTAGGTAGTTATTAATTAGTTAATAACTAATAACTATTGTACCTAGTTAAAATAAATACAAAGTTACCTGTGAAATAAATATAAATCCTAACGGCAAGATTACAAGTTTTGTCGGTAAAAACTTGTGGTGCTAACGAGCCTTTTTTATCCAGTGCTCACTTTAAACAACGCTGGTATTACAAGTTTTCTGAATGGCTACATTAGCCTCAGAAAAGTGAGCGTTGAGCAAATTTAGCGCCACTTCTACCTGTAATACCAGCGTTGCTTACGGTAGCGGTAAGCTGGCAAAACGTGCTTGTGCACGATTTCCCCAAAGGAAACAATGGGGCTGAGCTGGCTGGAAAAAAAAATAACACCTGCAAAAAAGCAGCGTTCAGCTCCTAACGCAGCCCCATTGATTCCTATGGGGAAATACTTTCTAAGTCTACACCTAACACCCTAACATAAACCCCAAGTCTAAACACCCCTAACCTTACACTTATTAAGCCCTAATCTGCCGCCCCCGACATCGTCGCCACCTGCATTATATTATTAACCCTTAATCTGCCGCTCCGGACAACGCTGCCACCTACATTATACCTATGAACCCCTAATCTGCTGCCCCTAACATCGCCGACACCTACATTATATTTATTAACCCCTAATCTGCCGCCCCCAATGTTGCCACCACCTAACTACAATTATTAACCCCTAATCTGCCGCCCCCAACGTCACTGCTACTATATTAAATGTATTAACCCTTAAACCTAAGTCTAACCCTAACACCCCCCTAACAAATCTATTTTTAATAAATCTAAATACAATTACTATAATTAAATAAATTAATCCTATTTAAAACTAAATACTTACCTATAAAATAAACCATAAGATAGCTACAATATAACTAATAATCACATTGTAGCTATTTTAGGATTTATATTTATTTTACAGGCAACTTTGTATTTATTTTAACTAGGTACAATAGCTATTAAATAGTTAATAACTATTTAATAGCTACCTAGTTAAAATAATTACAAAATTACCTGCAAAATAAATCCTAACCTAAGTTACAATTACACCTAACACTACACTATCAATAAATTAATTAAATAAATTAACTACAAATATCTAACATAAAATACAATAAAATAAAATAAACTATATTACAAAAAACAAACACTAAATTAAAAAAAAAAATATTACAAGAATTTTAATCTAATTACACCTTATCTAATCCCCCTAATAAAATAAAAACGCCCCCCAAAATAATAAAATTCCCTTTCCTAAACTAAATTACAAATAGCCCTTAAAAGGGCTTTTTGCGGGGCATTGCCCCAAAGTAATCAGCTCTTTTACCTGTAAAAAAAAAGAAATACAATACCCCCCCAACATTACAACCCACCACCCACACACCCCTACTATAAAACCCACCCGATCCCCCCTTAAATAAACCTAACACTACCCCATTGAAGATCACCCTACCTTGAGCCGTCTCCACCCAGCCGGGCCGAACTCTTCATCCGATCCGGGCACAAGTGGTCCTCCAGCCGGGCAGAAGTCTTCATCCGATTGGGGCAGAAGAGGTCCTCCATCTAGCAGAAGTCTTCATCCAAGCGGCATCTTCTATCTTCAATCAATCGGAGCGGGTCCATCTTCAATCCAGCTGACGCGGAGCCATCCTCTTCTTCCGATGTCCTAACACTGAATGAAGGTTCCTTTAAATAACGTCATCCAAGATGGCATCCCTCAAATTGCGATTGGCTGATAGGATTCTATCAGCCAATTGGAATTAAGGTAGGAAAAATCCGATTGGTTGATTTAATCAGCCAATCGGATTGAAGTTCAATCCGATTGGCTGATTGGATCAGCCAATAGAATTGACCTCGCATTCTATTGGCTGATCCAATCAGCCAATCGGATTGAACTTCAATCCGATTGGCTGATTAAATCAACCAATCAGATTTTTTCTACCTTAAATCCGATTGGCTGATAGAATCCTATCAGACAATCGGAAATCGAGGGACGCCATCTTGGATGACGTCATTTAAAGGAACCTTCATTCAGTGTTAGGACATCGGAAGAAGAGGATGGCTCCGCGTTGGCTGGATTGAAGATGGACCCGCTCCGCTCTGATTGATTGAAGATAGAAGATGCCGCTTGGATGAAGACCTGCTGGATGGAGGACCTCTTCTGCCCCGATCGGATGCAGACTTCTGCCCGGCTGGAGGACCACTTGTGCCCGGATCGGATGAAGAGTTCGGCCCGGCTGGGTGAAGACGGCTCAAGGTAGGGTGATCTTCAATGGGGTAGTGTTAGTTTTATTTTAGGGGGGATCGGGTGGGTTTTATTGTAGGGGTGTGTGGGTTGTTATGTTGGGGGGGGTATTGTATTTATTTTTTTTACAGGTAAAAGAGCTGATTACTTTGGGGCAATGCCCCGCAAAAAGACCTTTTAAGGGCTGGTAAAAGAGCTGGTTACTTTGGGGCAATGCCCCGCAAAAGGCCCTTTTAAGGGCTATTTGTAATTTAGTTTAGGATAGGGAAGTTTATTATTTTGGGGGGGCTTTTTTATTTTATTAGGGGGATTAGATTAGGTGTAATTAGATTAAAATTCTTGTAATTTTTTTTTTGTAATATAGTTTAGTTTATTAAATTGTATTTTATGTTAGATAATTGTAGTTAATTTATTTAATTAATTTACTGATAGTGTAGTGTTAGGTGTAATTGTAACTTAGGTTAGGATTTATTTTACAGGTAATTTTGTAATTATTTTAACTAGGTAGCTATTAAATAGTTATTAACTATTTAATAGCTATTATACCTAGTTAAAATAAATACAAAGTTGCCTGTAAAATAAATATAAATCCTAAAATAGCTACAATGTAATTATTAGTTATATTGTAGCTATCTTATGGTTTATTTTATAGGTATTTAGTTTTAAATAGGATTCATTTATTTAATTATAGCAATTTTATTTAGATTTATTAAAAATAGATTTAAGTTATGGGGGTGTTAGGGTTAGACTTAGGTTTAGGGGTTAATACATTTAATATAGTAGCGGCGATGTTGGGGGCGGCAGATTAGGGGTTAATAATTGTAGTTAGGTGGCGGCGACGTTGGGGGCGGCAGATTAGGGGTTAATAAATATAATGTAGGTGTCAGCTATGTTAGGGGCAGCAGATTAGGGGTTCATAGATATAATGTAGGTGACGGCGATGTCTGGGCGGCAGATTAGGGGTTAAATAATTTTATTATAGTGTTTGCGATGTGGGGGGGGCCTCGGTTTAGGGGTTAATAGGTAGTTTATGGGTGTTAGTGTACTTTGTAGCACTGTAGTTAAGAGCTTTATGTTCCGGAGTTAAACTCTTAACTACTGACTTTTATATGCGGTAGGAGTCTTGGAGGTAGAGTCTGTACTGCTCACTTCTTCCAAGACTTGTAATACCAGCGTTAGCCAAATCCCATTAAAAAGATAGGATACGCAATTGACGTAAGGGGATTTGCGGTATGGAAAAGTCACGGAAGAAAAGTGAGCGGTAGACCCTTTCCTGCCTGACTCTTAATACCAGCGGGCATTAAAAAGCAGCGTTAGGACCCCTTAACGCTGCTTTTTAAAGGCAACGCCAAACTCGTAATCTAGACGTAAAATAGCTACAACTATTAGTTATATTGTAGCTATCTTAGGGTTTATTTTATAGGCAAGTACTTAGTTTTAAATAGGAATAATTTATTTAATTTTGTTAAATTAATTTCCTTTAATTTAAATTATATTTAAGTTAGGGGGGTTAGGGTTAGACTTAGGTTTAGGGGTTAATACCTTTAATATAGTAGCGGCAACGTTGGGGGTGGCAGATTAGGGGTTAATAAATGTAAGTAGATGTCTGCAATGTTAGTGCAGGCAGATTAGGGTTAATACAATTTAACTAGTGTTTGCGAGGCGGGAGTGTGGCGGTTTAGGGGTTAATACATTTATTAAAGTGGCGGCGATGTCCGGACGGCAGATTAGGGGTTAATAATTGTAGATAGGTGGCGACGATGTTGGGGGCAGATTAGGGTTAATAAATATAATGTAGGTGTCGGCGATGTTAGGTTCAGCAGATTAGGGGTTCTTAGGTATAATGTAGGTGGCGGCGATGTCCGGTCGGCAGATTAGGGTTAAAAAAAATTATTATGGTGCTTGCGATGTGCGGGGGCCTCGGTTTAGGGGTTAATATGTAGTTTATGGGTGTTAGTGTACTTTGTTGAACTTTAGATAAGAGCTTTATGTTCCGCCGTTAGCCCATAAAACTCTTAACTACTGACTTTTATATGCGGTAGAATTCTTGACAGGAGAGGGTGTACCGCTCACTTCTTCCAAGACTCGTAATACCGGCGTTAGGCAAGTCCCATTAAAAAGATAGGATACGCAATTGACGTAAGGGGATTTGCGGTAGCCTCGAGTCGTGGAAGAAAAGTGAGCGGTACACCTGTACCTGCCAGACTCGTAATACCAGCGGGTGATAAAAAGCAGCGTTGGGACCTCTCAATGCTGCTTTTTAAGGCTAACGCCAAACTCGTAATCTAGGCAAAAGATTGTAACAGTCAGAGTTTTCTAATATATATATATATCTCATGTTTAAGCCAAAAGCGGGTCTCATTTATTATTTGGGTGTTCAATTGTTAGAGTATACATCAGTGTTTTCCAATGAAACGTTGTGAGTTTGTACTTCTTTCTATTAAGTCAGATGTAATAATAGCTTATCTAGTTCAAGTTCAAGTCCAAGAGTGGCTTTAGTTTTTTAAGGAGATGAAAGAACCAAAGATATTTAATTAAACAGAGGTTTGAATTGTATGGGTCACAAATAGTTATTTCACTTAGCTATATACAGTATGTAGTAAACTTTGTTTTTGTCAGGGTGCCAGGAATCAGACTGAGACTAGAAGTGCAAAAAAGTAAATTTATGCTTACCTGATAAATTAATTTCTTCTATGGTAAGACGAGTCCACGGATTCATCCTTTACTTGTGGGATATTATCCTCCTGCTAACAGGAAGTGGCAAAGAGCACCACAGCAGAGCTGTCTATATAGCTCCTCCCTTAGCTCCACCCCCCAGTCATTCGACCGAAGGTACAGGAAGAAAAAGGAGAAACTACAAGGTGCAGAGGTGACTGAAGTTTAAAATAAAAAAATATAATCTGTCTTAAAATGACAGGGCTGGCTGTGGACTCTTCGTACCATAGAAGAAATTCATTTATCAGGTAAGCATAAATTTACTTTTCTTCTATAAGGTACGACGAGTCCACAGATTCATCCTTTACTTGTGGGAAACAATACCAAAGCTACAGGACACGGATGAACGGGAGGGACAAGACAGATGGTTAAACAGAAGGCACCACTGCTTGATGAACTTTTCTCCCAAAAATAGCCTCCGAAGAAGCAAAAGTATCAAATTTGTAAAATTTGGAAAAGGTATGAAGCAAAGACCAAGTCGCAGCCTTACAAATCTTTGGTTGCTTGCAAAGCACGAACCACGTCCAAGTTGTACAACAGACGCTCCTTCTTAGAGGAAGGATTAGGACACAGAGAAGGAACGACAATTTCCTGATTGATATTCCTATTAGTAACAAACTTAGGAAGGAATCCAGGTTTGGTACGCAAAACCACCTTATCAGCATGGAAAACTATATAAGGCAAGTCGCATTTCAATGCAGATAATTCAGAAACTCTTCGAGCCGAAGGGATAGCAACTAAAAACAGAACTTTCCAAGATAGAAGCTTAATATCTATGGAATGCATAGGTTCAAACGGAACCCCTTAAAGAACTTTAAGAACTAAATTCAAACTCCATGGCGGAGCAACAGGTTTAAACACAGACTTGATTCTAACTAAAGCCTGACAAAACGACTGAACGTCTGGAACATCTGCCAGACGCTTGTGCAGTATAATTGATAAGGCAGATATCTGTCCCTTTAAGGAACTAGCTGATAGCCCCTTCTCCAATCCGTCTTGGAGAAAGGACAAAATCCTAGGAATCCTGATCTTACTCCATGAGTAGCCTTTGGATTCGCACCAATAAAAATATTTACGCCATATCTTATGATAAATTTTCCTAGTGACAGGCTTTCGAGCCTGAATCAAGGTATCCATGACCGACTCAGAGAAACCCGCTTGGAAAAAATCAAGCGTTCAATCTCCAAGCAGTCAGCCGCAGAGAAACTAGATTTGGATGCTGGAACGGACCTTGAATCAGAAGGTCCTGTCTCAGTGGCAGAGTCCATGGTGGAAGAGATAACATGTCCACCAGGTCTGCATACCAAGTCCTGCGTGGCCACGCAGGTGCTATCAAAATCACTGAAGCTCTCTCCTGTTTGATTCTGGCAATCAAACGAGGAAGGAGAGGAAATTGTGGAAACACATAAGCCAGGTTGAACGACCAGGGTACTGCTAGAGCATCTATCAGTACTGCCTGAAGATCCCTTAACCTGGACCCGTAACAAGAAAGTTTGGCATTCTGACGAGACGCCATCAGATCCAATTCTGGTGTGCCCCATTGCTGAATCAATTGTGCAAACACCTCTGGATGGAGTTCCCACTCCCCCGGATGAAAAGTCTGACGACTTAGAAAATCCGCTTCCCAGTTCTCCACTCCTGGGATATAGATTGCTGATAGATGGCAAGAGTGAGTCTCTGCCCATCAAATTATTTTGGTAACCTCTATCATCGCTAGAGAACTCTTTGTTCCCCCATGATGATTGATATAAGCTACAGTCGTGATATTGTCCGACTGGAATCTTATGAATCTGACCGAAGCGCGTTGAATATCGCTCTCAGTTCTAGAATATTTATAAGGAGGAGAGCCTCCTCCTGAGTCCACAAACCCTGTGCTTTCAGGGAATTCCAGACTGCACCACAGCCCAATAGGCTGGCGTCCGTCGTCACTATGACCCATGCTGGCCTGCGGAAACACATTCCCTGGGACAGATGATCCTGTGACAACCACCAAAGAAGAGAGTCTCTGGTCTCTTGATCCAGATTTATCTGAGTAGATAAATCTGCATAATCCCCATTCCACTGTTTGAGCATGCATAGTTGCAGTGGTCTGAGATGCAAGCGAACAAACGGAACTATGTCCATTGCCGCTACCATTAGTCCTATTACCTCCATACACTGAGCCACTGACGGCCGAGGAATGGAATGAAGAGCTTGGCAGGTGGTTAAAATCTTTGATTTCCTGACCTCCGTCAGAAAAATTTTCATGTCCACCTACTCTATCAGAGTTCCAAGGAAAGGAACTCTTGTGAGAGGGGTAAGTGAACTCTTTTTTATGTTCACCTTCCAACCGTGAGATCTTAGAAAAGCCAACACGATGTCCGTGTGAGACTTGGCTAGTTGGTAAGTCGACGCCTGAATTAAGATATCATCCAGATAAGGCGTCACAGCTATGCCCTGCGGCCTTAGAACCGGCAGAAGGGACACTAGCACCTTTGTGAAAATTCTGGGAGCTGTGGCCAACCCGAAGGGAAGAGTGATGATCTTTGTGGATAGGGATGTGTAGATACTCATCCTTTAAGTCCACAGTGGTCATATATTGACCCTCCTGGATCATTGGTAAAATAGTCCGAATGGGCTCCATCTTGAAAGATGGGACTCTGAGGAATTTGTTTAGGATCTTGAGTTCTTAAATTGGTCTGAAGGTTCCCATTTTTTGGGAACCACAAACAGATTGGAGTAGAACCCCTGTCCCTGTTCTGTTTTCGGAACTGGGCAGATCACTCCCATGGTATATAGGTCTTCTACACAGCGTAAGAACGCCTCTCTCTTTGTCTGGTTTACAGACAAATGAGAAAGATGGAATCTCCCCCTTGGAGGAGAATCTTTGAAATCTAGAAGATATCCCTGGGTTACGATTTCTAAAGCCCAGGAGTCCTGAACGTTTCTTGCCCAAGCCTGAGCAAAGAGAGAAAGTCTGCCCCCTACTAGATCCGGTCCCGGATCGGGGACTACCCCTTCATGCTGTCTTGGTGGCAGCAGCGGGCTTCTTGGCCTGTTTACCCTTGTTCCAAGTCTGGTTAGGTCTCCAGACTGAAGTTGATTGAGCAAAATTCCCCTCTTGCTTTGCAGCAGGGGAAGAGGTAGAGGGACCACCTTTGAAGTTTCGAAAGGAACGAAAATTATTTTGTTTGGTCCTGTCTTATCCTGAGGAAGGGCATGGCCTTTCCCTCCAGTGATGTCTGAAATGATCTCTTTCAGATCAGGCCTGAATAGGGTCTTACCCTTGAAAGGGATGGCTAAAAGCTAAGATTTTGATGACACATCAGCAGACCAGGACTTAAGCCATAACGCTCTATGCGCTAAAATGGCAAAACCTGAATTCTTTGCTGCTAATTTTGCCAGTTGAAATGCGGCATCTGTAATGAAAGAATTAGCTAGCTTGAGAGCCCTAATTCTATCCAGAATATCATCTAATGGGGTCTCAACCTGAAGAGCCTCCTCCAGAGCCTCAAACCAAAAAGCAGCTGCAGTAGTTACAGGAACAATGCACGCTATAGGTTGGAGAAGAAAACCCTGATGAAGAAATATTTTCTTTAGGAGACCCTCTAATTTTTTATCCATAGGATCTTTGAAAGCACAACTGTCTTCAATAGTTAAAGTTGTACGCTTAGCCAGGGTAGAAATAGCTCCCTCCACCTTAGGGACCGTCTGCCACGAGTCCCACATGGTGTCTGATATGGGAAACATTTTCTTAAAAGTAGGAGGGGGAGCGAACGGAATACCTGGTCTATCCCACTCCTTAGTAACAATGTCCGAAATCCTCTTAGGGACCGGAAAAACATCAGTTTAGGTAGGAACCTCTAGAAATCTGTCCATTTTACACAATTTCTCTGGAACTACAATAGGGTCACAATCATCCAGAGTCGCTAAAACCTCCCTGAGCAATAAGCGGAGGTGTTCTAGTTTAAATTTATTAGCCGTCATATCTGAGTCTGTCTGAGGGAACATCTTTCCTGAATCAGAAATCTCTCCCTCAGACAGCAAATCCCTCACCCCCAACTCAGAACATCGTGAGGGTACATCGGATATGGCTAATAAAGCGTCAGAGGGCTCAGCATTTGTTCTCAAACCAGACCTACTGCGCTTCCCCTGCAACCCAGGCAGCTTAGATAAAACCTCTGTGAGGGTAGTATGCATAACTGCGGTCATATCTTGCAGGGTGAAAGAATTAGACACACTAGAAGTATTTGGCGTCGCTTGTGCGGGCGTTAATGGTTGTGACATTTGGGGAGAATTAGATGGCATAACCTGATTCCCTTCTGACTGAGAATCATCCTGCGACATACTTTTAGTAGCTAAAATATGTTCTTTGCAATTTATTGACCTTTCAGTGCATGAGGGACACATTCTAAGTGGGGGTTCCACAATGGCTTCTAAACATATTGTACAATGACTTTCTTCAATGTCAGACATGTTGAACAGGTTAGTAATGACTACAAACAAGCATGAAAACACTTTATTTAGTGAAAAAAATAACAATCTTAAAAAACGGTACTGCGCCTTTAAGAGAAAAAAAGCATACACTTTCTGCAAAACTGCTTTAAAATGCACCAAATTTTTCAATTTTTGCAAGCAGACTCAATATGTGTAGTTAAGTTTGCCCCACAAGGAAATTTAACATTTAACCCCTTAATGTGCAAATCGGATTGAAATTACGCCTTAATCCGGAAAAAAACACCCCCAGCACCTTGCCACAGCCCTGCTGTGGCCCTCAGGGATAGTAAATATGGGGTTAAAGCTTCGATTTGGCCGAAAACATCCACAAGGGATCACCAGGAAATGGAGCTTGCTGAGTGAAAACAACTGCGCATCTGAGGCGCGAAAATAGGCCCCGCCCATCTCACTTGATGTCTCTACAGCCTCAAAGAACTGCACCAGAGCGGTTTTAAACTAGCCATGTGGGTTCTGAGACCCAAAAAATAAGCCAAGTGTACCCTCAATAAAGATGCCCAAAAAACGTTGTTGCCCACAAAACTTTAACAGCACTCCCAGTTTATAAAACGTTTGCCCACAAACATTCAAAACTCAGTGTCAACCATTTTTGTAATTAGCCCCTTATGCAAGCTTAGTAATACCTTTCTATAGCTCTTAGGATTACTGCTTACCCTTACCCTCATGGGGATACTGTCAGCCTTTCTGAAATACACAGTCTCTCCAGAAAAAATGACTGAACATACCTCACTGCTATATAGCATGAAAACTTTCCTCACACTGAAGTTTCCTGTACCCCTCAGCCTCTGTGGGAACTGAACTGGATCTTAGTTACAAATGCTAAGATCATCATCCTCCAGGCAGAAGTCTTCATCCATCTGCTGCCTGAGATTAAATAGTACACAGCGGTACCATTTAAAACAAAAAACTCTTGCTTGAAGAAATTAAAAACTAATATTTTATCACCTCTTTCACTTTACCCTTCCTAGTACTTAGGGTAGGCAAAGAGAATGACTGGGGGGTGGAGCTAAGGAAGGAGCTATATATACAGCTCTGCTGTGGTGCTCTTTGCCACTTCCTGTTAGCAGGAGGATAATATCCCACAAGTAAAGGATGAATCCGTGGACTCGTCGTACCTTATAGAAGAAATAATCACACCTTTATTAATAGCAAAAAATAATAAAAAGTCCATATGTCAAATAACAAGCCAGGAGTCAAAACCAGAGCTGGAAGTCAGACGAGCCGAGTCAGGAGCCAAAGCGAATAGTCAGACGAGCCGGAATCAGGAACAAGGAAAACAGCAGAGTCAGGAACAAGCCAGGGATCAGGAACCAGGAAGGACGTCAGGCAGCCAGGTAATACACAGGAACTCTCACAAACAGGTCTGAGACAACACAAAGGCAAAGCATACTGAACAGAGGCCCTTTAAATAATAAGTGATGACATCACAATTCTGAGACTGCATCCTGTCTCACATGGATGATGCACACCAGTCTGGCCATAAAAGGAAGTGCAGGAAATGAGCAGCATCCCCCACAATGCACCATAGTCAGGAAGAGAGGTGAGTAAAATGGCTGCCAGCAGCACATGGCAAACACAACATGGAAAAACCCTGACAGTTTTATCTGATATGGACTTAACAGTATACAAGCGATCTGTTTTGTTTTTGTTTTCTTTATGCATCACAAATGTTTATGTGACTCAACTATTTCTGTATTCGTCACTGACCTGTTTGATAAGAGTTCTGTAATATCCAAGTGATGTGGTTATTTATGTAAGCAAAAATGGAAAGGTTAGTTACCGCATCTGGCCAAATGGGAAAAGCCCAGGTACCTCGTCAAGGTCCTTTCCAATACCTGGGACCCTAAAACAGCCACACAATGCAAGCTTTCAAATCCAAACAAACTGGGAACAAGGGAAGGGTGCACAGGCATATGTAATCACCCCAGACATATACAAAACACGGAAGGGAACTGCACTCTCATACCGGACCGGGTACACATCCCATGACACTGCAACATGCTCAGCCCTGGGTGCCACTGGCACTCACAGGAAGCTGTGCTGTCCCCAGAGTCACGGGTAGTTAACCCCAGCCAGGTCTGGGTGCAAGAACCATAGGGAAAATTATAAAACAAATTAATACAACACACAGAGAAAACCCAACACTCACTTACAAGCTCTCAGCTAAGATTTAAAAGCAAAAATGGAAAGGTTAGTTACCGCATCTGGCCAAAGCTTGAAAGCTTGCATTGTGAGGCTGTTTTAGGGTCCCAGGTATTGGAAAGGACCTTGACGAGGTACCTGGGCTTTTCCCATTTGGCCAGATGTGGTAACTAACCTTTCCATTTTTGCTTTTAAATCTTAGCTGAGAGCTTGTAAGTGAGTGCTGGGTTTTCTCTGTGTGTTGTATTAATTTGTTTTGTAATTTTCCCTATGGTTCTTGCACCCAGACCTGGCTGGGGTTAACTGCCTGTGACTTTGGGGACAGCATAGCTTCCTGTGAGTGCCAGTGGCACCCAAGGCTGAGCATGTTGCAGTGTCATGGGATGTGTACCCGGTCCGGTATGAGAGTGCAGTTCCCTTCCGTGTTTTGTATATGTCTGGGGTGATTACATATGCCTGTGCACCCTTCCCTTGTTCCCAGTTTGTTTGGATTTGAAAGCTTGCATTGTGTGGCTGTTTTAGGGTCCCAGGTATTGGAAAGGACCTTGACGAGGTACCTGGGCTTTTCCCATTTGGCCAGATGCGGTAACTAACCTTTCCATTTTTGCTTTTAAATCTTAGCTGAGAGCTTGTAAGTGAGTGCTGGGTTTTCTCTGTGTGTTGTATTAATTTGTTTTGTAATTTCTCTTGTAAGGTGTATCCAGTCCACAGATTCATCCATTACTTGTGGGATATTCTCCTTCCCAACAGGAAGCTGCAAGAGGATCACCCACAGCAGAGCTGTCTATACAGGGAGTGCAGAATTATTAGGCAAATGAGTATTTTGACCACATCATCCTCTTTATGCATGTTGTCTTACTCCAAGCTGTATAGGCTCGAAAGCCTACTACCAATTAAGCATATTAGGTGATGTGCATCTCTGTAATGAGAAGGGGTGTGGTCTAATGACATCAACACCCTATATCAGGTGTGCATAATTATTAGGCAACTTCCTTTCCTTTGGCAAAATGGGTCAAAAGAAGGACTTGACAGGCTCAGAAAAGACAAAAATAGTGAGATATCTTGCAGAGGGATGCAGCACTCTTAAAATTGCAAAGCTTCTGAAACGTGATCATCGAACAATCAAGCGTTTCATTCAAAATAGTCAACAGGGTCGCAAGAAGCGTGTGGAAAAACCAAGGCGCAAAATAACTGCCCATGAACTGAGAAAAGTCAAGCGTGCAGCTGCCAAGATGCCACTTGCCACCAGTTTGGCCATATTTCAGAGCTGCAACATCACTGGAGTGCCCAAAAGCACAAGGTGTGCAATACTCAGAGACATGGCCAAGGTAAGAAAAGCTGAAAGACGACCACCACTAAACAAGACACACAAGCTGAAACGTCAAGACTGGGCCAAGAAATATCTCAAGATTGATTTTTCTAAGGTTTTATGGACTGATGAAATGAGAGTGAGTCTTGATGGGCCAGATGGATGGGCCCGTGGCTGGATTGGTAAAGGGCAGAGAGCTCCAGTCCGACTCAGACGCCAGCAAGGTGGAGGTGGAGTACTGGTTTGGGCTGGTATCATCAAAGATGAGCTTGTGGGGCCTTTTCGGGTTGAGGATGGAGTCAAGCTCAACTCCCAGTCCTACTGCCAGTTTCTGGAAGACACCTTCTTCAAGCAGTGGTACAGGAAGAAGTCTGCATCCTTCAAGAAAAACATGATTTTCATGCAGGACAATGCTCCATCACACGCGTCCAAGTACTCCACAGCGTGGCTGGCAAGAAAGGGTATAAAAGAAGAAAATCTAATGACATGGCCTCCTTGTTCACCTGATCTGAACCCCATTGAGAACCTGTGGTCCATCATCAAATGTGAGATTTACAAGGAGGGAAAACAGTACACCTCTCTGAACAGTGTCTGGGAGGCTGTGGTTGCTGCTGCACGCAATGTTGATGGTGAACAGATCAAAACACTGACAGAATCCATGGATGGCAGGCTTTTGAGTGTCCTTGCAAAGAAAGGTGGCTATATTGGTCACTGATTTGTTTTTGAATGTCAGAAATGTATATTTGTGAATGTTGAGATGTTATATTGGTTTCACTGGTAAAAATAAATAATTGAAATGGGTATATATTTGTTTTTTGTTAAGTTGCCTAATAATTATGCACAGTAATAGTCACCTGCACACACAGATATCCCCCTAAAATAGCTATAACTAAAAACAAACTAAAAACTACTTCCAAAACTATTCAGCTTTGATATTAATGAGTTTTTTGGGTTCATTGAGAACATGGTTGTTGTTCAATAATAAAATTAATCCTCAAAAATACAACTTGCCTAATAATTCTGCACTCCCTGTATAGCTCCTCCCCTAACTGCCACCTCCAGTCATTCTCTTGCAGCTCTCGACAAGGGAAGTAGCTAGAGAGATGTGGTGAGTGTAGTTTATCTTCAATCAAAAGTTTGTTATTTTTAAACGGTGCCGGTGTTGTACTGTTTTTTACCTCAGGCAGAAATTAGAAGAAGAATTTGCCTGAGGTTTTTGATGATCTTAGCAGGTTGTAACACATAACTGAAGAGTATGAGGAAACTTCAGCTGGGAGAACGGTCTGCAGAATTGACTGCCCTGAGGTATGTTCAGTATATTATTTTCTAGAGGATGATAAGAACTGGAAAATGCTGACAGTGCCTGATATAGTTAAGGTACGCCTGATTGCAGTGATTTAATAAACGACTGGCATCATGCTTGCAGTAAAAAGTAATTTTCATATTACTTTCTATTATGGCTTAGTATGTAAAACGTTTGCATTTATATAAAGAACGTTTTTTACTGAGGTGATAAATCTTTGTTTGGGGCCTAGTTTTCCACATGGCTGTTATTTTACTCCTAGGAATAGTTTTTTAAGGTTCTCTGACTTTGAGTGCATGGTGGGAGGGGCCTATTTTCGCGCTCTAATTGCGCAGTTATTTTTACATTGTGAGAAATCCAGCTTCCCTGAAGGAGTCCCCTCACATATTGGGCCTCTGTAAAAGGGTTTTTGTGTCTACAAAAATCGTTTTATGGGAAGGTAGGAGCCACAGTAGAGCTGTGGCAGTTTGCTTGTGACTGTTTTAACGGTTTTTACCGTTTTTTTGCTTCATTTTTTAACCTGAGGGGTTAATCATCCATTTGCAAGTGGGTGCAATGCTATTTTAGTCTATTATATACACTGTAAAAATTTCATAGAGTTAACTGCTTTTTTCACTGTTTTGCAGTTTTTTATAATCTGCTTTTTCACATTAATTAAAGTGTTTTCCAAGCTTGTTAAACATGTCTGACATAGAGGACACTCCTTGTTCATTATGTTTAGAAGCCATTGTGGAACCCCCTCTTAGAATGTATACCAAATGCACTGATCTTACTATAAGTTATAAAGACCATATTCTGGCTTTAAAAGATTTATCACCAGAGAAAATTGACAAGGGGGAAGTTATGCCGACTAACTCTCCCCACGTGTCAGAGCCTATAACTCCCGCTCAAGGGGCACCAAGTACATCTAGCGTGCCCATTGCGTATACTTTACAAGACATGGCGGCAGTTATGAATCATACTCTTACAGAAGTATTGTCCAAACTGCCAGGGTTACAAGGAAAGCGAGACAGCTCTGGGGCTAGAACAAATACAGAGCTCTCTGACGCTTTAGTAGCTATGTCCGATATACCCTCACAATGTGCAGAAGCCGAAGAAGGAGAGCTTCTATCTGTGGGTGATTTTTCTGACTCAGGGAAGACACTTCAACCTTCTGATATGTCTACATTTAAATTTAAGCTTGAACACCTCCGCATGTTGCTCAGGGAGGTTTTAGCAACTCTGGATGACTGTGACGCCATTGTAGTCCCAGAGAAATTGTGTAAATTGGATAAATACTACGCAGTGCCTGTTTACACTGATGTTTTTCCAATACCTAAGAGGTTTTCAGAAATTATTACTAAGGAATGGGATAGACCAGGTGTAACGTTCTCTCCCCCTCCTGTTTTTAAAAAGATGTTTCCCATAGATGCCGCTACACGGGACATGTGGCAAAAGGTCCCTAAGGTGGAGGGAGCAGTCTCTACTCTAGCGAAGCGTACAACTATCCCTGTCGAGGACAGTTGTGCTTTTCTAGATCCAATGGACAAAAAATTAGAGGGTTACCTTAAGAATTTTTTATTTTTTTTTAAATTTGTAATTTTTATTGGTATTTTTGAAATAAAAGAGTAATAGATACAACTGTACGAGGCAATCGTACATCAAATACAAGAATATCAGAGAATACATGTAAGCATTATAGACATAACGAAAATATCTAAGTGGTGGGTGTCAATGTCCAAACAGGACATAGAATAGTATCAAAGGGGGGGGGGGGGGGGAGGGAAATATTCTGAGGTGACTTTGGAGGAGGGGAGCCAGTTCAGATAAGTAAGGATAAGGTCAGGTCTTCAGCCTATGTTGTTAGGGGTGTACTGACATCTAGGTGTCAAAGGCGGGGAGCCAGAGAGTATCAAAACTGTTTTTCCAATCGGACCATAACAGTTCAAAGAAATCAGTTCTACCCGAGGCATAGTAGATACTCTTCTCTATAGAGTACATGTATGCCATAGTGGAGACAATGTCCGACCAGGCTGGGGGAAGGGATTTTTTCCAAGATCTCGCTATATTAAGTTTAACAGCTGAGAGTAGGTAAATACAAAGTGAGCCATGATGCTTGGATAATTTACATATGCCCAAGTGGAACAGAGCTGCCTCAGGGGTTCTGGGTAGGTTGATACCTAGGTTGGTTAGTGTAGAAAAACATTTGTTCCAGGTAGGTTTGAGTCTGGGGCAGCTCCACCAAATGTGGATCATGTCCCCTATATGTGAGCAATCTCTCCAACAAGTGGGGGAGGCCCCAGGGAAGATTTTCGCGAGTCTGGCTGGGACGTAGTACCAGTGAGTGAGTACCTTGATGTAGGTTTCAAGGACTGTAATGCAGTGGAGGGTTTTCTTTGTAAGTAGGAGCGTGCGTTGCCACTCAAGGGGGGGTTTCGTGAAGTCCAACTTCCGTTCCCATTTCAAAATATGCTGGGCTTTGTCAGCTGGGGCAGCACCTTCCATAAGGGAATAGTGCAAGGACAGTGGCTTGCCCAGTCTAAGCCCCTGTTGCCATCTAGCTTCCCAGATGGTGAGCTGTCGGGGTAAGGAGGGTTTGAATCCCCACCTAGAGAAGAAGCTAGTATTCAAATTTCATATACGAGGGTGTGGATGGAGTGATATTGAGTTGGGTGTAGGGGGAGAAAGTTGTATGAGGCGAGGTAGACCAAAGGTCCCCCACCTTCGTGACGCCCAGCTTAGCCCAAGCGTTCAGATGGGAGTCCGGTAAACCGGTCAGAAGACCGGTTACGGAAGTAATTGGGGAGGGATGAGGGGCAACCTTAGGGTTATGTCTCAGGCGGTCCCAGGCGGACAGGCATTCCTTAATAATTGTATTAGAAACGCCTAGATTCCTTCTGCAATGGGGTGGTGTCCATACAAGGTCCCTTAGAGTAAGGGTATGTGGTAGGGAGGTTTGTTCAATAGACCTCCACTTACTATCCGAATCTTTGACACCCCATTGGGAGATATGGGTGAGCATAGCGGCATCCACATACCTAAAAATAGAGGGGGAAGCAACCCCACCGTTATGAGCTACTCTAGGGGGTTTACCCTGCCAAATGTCTTAAGAAAATTTTTATTCAACAAGGTTTTATTCTCCAGCCCCTTGTATGCATTGCCCCTGTCACTGCTGCTGCGGCCTTCTGGTTTGAGTCTCTAGAAGAGGCTCTACAGGTAGAAACCCCATTGGATGATATCCTTGACAAGTTTAAAGCTCTTAAGATAGCCAATTCATTTGTTTCTGACGCCGATGTTCATTTAACCAAACTAACGGCTAAGAACTCAGGTTTTGCTATTCAGGCGCGTAGAGCGCTATGGCTTAAATCCTGGTCAGCTGACGTTACTTCAAAGTCTAAGCTTCTCAACATTCCCTTCAAGGGGCAGACCCTATTCGGGCCTGGACTGAAGGAGATCATTTCTGATATTACTGGAGGAAAAGGTCACGCCCTTCCTCAGGATAGGTCCAACAAATTAAGGACCAAACAGCCTAATTTTCGTGCCTTTCGAAACTTCAAGAGTGGCGCAGCTTCAACTTCCTCTAATACAAAACAAGAGGGAAATTTTGCCCAGTCCAAGCCGGTCTGGAGACCTAACCAGGCTTGGAACAAAGGAAAGCAGGCCAAAAAACCTGCTGCTGCCTCTAAGACAGCATGAAAGATCAGCCCCCGATCCGGTAACGAATCTAGTAGGGGGCAGACTTTCTCTCTTCGCCCAGGCTTGGGTAAGATGTCCAGGATCCCTGGGCGTTGGAAATCGTGTCCCAGGGATATCTTCTGTACTTCAAAGCTTCTTCCCCAAAAGGAAGCTTTCACCTCTCACAATTATCTGCAAACCAGATAAAGAGAGAGGCATTCTTACATTGTGTTCAAGACCTCCTAGTTATGTGAGTGATCCACCCAGTTCCAAAGGAGGAACAGGGGCAAGGCTTCTATTCAAATCTGTTTGTGGTTCCCAAGAAAGAGGGAACCTTCAGACCAATCTTAGATCTCAAGATCCTAAACAAATTTCTCAGGGTCCCATCCTTCAAGATGGAGACTATTCAAACCATCCTACCTATGATCCAGGAGGGTCAATATATGACTTCCGTGGACTTAAAGGATGCTTATCTGCACATTCCGATACACAGAGATCATCATCGGTTTCTCAGGTTCACCTTCCTAGACAGGCATTACCAGTTTGTGGCTCTTCCCTTTGGGTTAGCTACGGCACCAAGAATCTTTACGAAGGTTCTGGGGTCACTCCTAGCGGTCCTAAGGCCGCGGGGTATAGCAGTAGCCCCTTACCTAGATGACATTCTAATACAGGCGTCGAATTTTCAAATCGCCAGGTCCCATACAGACATTGTTCTGGCATTCCTGAGGTCGCATGGGTGGAAAGTGAACGAAGAAAAGAGTTCTCTATCCCCTCTCACAAGAGTTTCCTTCCTAGGAACTCTGATAGATTCTGTAGAAATTAAGATTTACCTGACAGAGGCCAGGTTGTAAAAACTTCTAAATTCCTGCCGTGTTCTTTATTCTACTTCTCGCCCTTCAGTGGCTCAGTGTATGGAAGTAATCGGCTTAATGGTAGCGGCAATGGACATAGTGCCGTTTGCCCGCCTACATCTCAGACCGCTGCAACTCTGCATGCTCAGTCAGTGGAATGGGGATTACACAGATTTGTCCCCTCTACTAAATCTGGATCAAGAGACCAGGGATTCTCTTCTCTGGTGGCTATCTCGGGTCCATCTGTCCAAGGGTATGACCTTCCGCAGGCCAGATTGGACAATAGTAACGACAGATGCCAGCCTTCTGGGCTGGGGTGCAGTCTGGAACTCCCTGAAAGCTCAGGGCTTGTGGACTCAGGAGGAGACACTCCTTCCGATAAACATTCTGGAACTAAGAGCGATATTCAATGCTCTTCAGGCTTGGCCTCAGCTAGCTGCGGTCAGGTTCATCAGATTTCAGTCGGACAATATCACGACTGTAGCCTACATCAACCATCAAGGGGGAACAAGGAGTTCCCTAGCAATGTTGGAGGTTTCAAAAATAATTCTATGGGCAGAGGTTCACTCTTGCCATCTATCAGCTATCCATATCCCAGGAGTAGATAACTGAGAGGCGGATTTTCTAAGTTGACAGACTTTTCATCCGGGGTAGTGGGAACTCCATCCGGAGGTGTTTGCACAGTTGATTCAACTTTGGGGCAAACCAGAACTGGATCTCATGGCGTCTCGTCAGAACGCAAAGCTTCCTTGTTACGGATCCAGGACCAGGGATCCCAAGGCAGCGCTGATAGATACTCTGGCAGCGCCTTGGTCTTTCAACCTGGCTTATGTTTCCACTGTTTCCTCTGCTTCCTCGTCTGATTGCCAACGTCAAGCAGGAGAGAGATTCAGTGATTTTGATAGCACCTGCGTGGCCACGCAGGACTTGGTATGCAGATCTGGTGGACATGTCATCCCTTCCACCATGGACTCTACCGCTGAGACAGGACCTTCTACTTCAGGGTCCTTTCAACCATCCAAATCTAATTTCTCTGCGTCTGACTGCTTGGAGATTGAACGCCTGATTTTATCAAAACGTGGTTTCTCTGAGTCGGTCATTGATACCTTAATTCAGGCTCGAAAGCCTGTCACCAGGAAAATTTATCAGAAGATTTGGTATAAATATCTTCATTGGTGTGAATCCAAGGGTTACTCATGGAGTAAAGTCAGGATTCCCAGGATATTATCTTTTCTCCAAGAAGGATTGGAGAAGGGATTGTCAGCTAGTTCCTTAAAGGGACAGATTTCTGCTCTGTCTATTCTTTTGCACAAGCGTCTGGCGGATGTTCCATACGTTCAGGCGTTTTGTCAGGCTTTAGTTAGAATCAAGCCTGTGTTTAAACCTGTTGCTCCGCCATGGAGTTTAAATTTAGTTCTTAAAGTTCTTCAAGGGGTTCCGTTTGAACCTCTGCATTCCATAGATATCAAGCTTTTATCTTGGAAAGTTCTGTTTCTGGTAGCTATCTCTTCGGCTCGAAGAGTTTCAGAGTTATCTGCCTTGCAGTGTGATTCCCCTTATCTGATCTTCCATGCAGATAAGGTAGTTTTGCGTACCAAACCTGGGTTTCTTCCTAAGGTGGTATCTAATAAGAATATCAATCAGGAGATTGTTGTTCCGTCACTGTGTCCTAATCCTTCTTCAAAGAAAGAACGTCTTTTACACAATCTTGACGTGGTTCGTGCTTTAAAGTTTTATTTACAAGCTACTAAAGATTTTCGTCAAACATCTGCATTGTTTGTTGTCTACTCTGGACAGAGGAAAGGCCAAAAGGCTTCAGCAACTTCTCTTTCCTTTTGGTTAAGAAGTATAATCCGCTTAGCTTATGAGACTGCTGGCCAGCAGCCTCCTGAAAGAATTACAGCTCATTCCACTAGAGCGGTGGCTTCCACATGGGCTTTTAAAAATGAGGCTTCTGTTGAACAGATTTGTAAGGCGGTGACTTGGTCTTCGCTTCATACTTTTTCTAAATTCTACAAATTTGATACTTTTGCTTCTTCGGAGGCTATTTTTGGGAGAAAGGTCTTACAGGCAGTGGTGCCTTCCGTTTAAGCGCCTGCCTTGTCCCTCCCTTCATCCGTGTCCTATAGCTTTGGTATTGGTATCCCACAAGTAATGGATGAATCCGTGGACTGGATACATCTTACAAGAGAAAACAAAATTTATGCTTACCTGATAAATTTATTTCTCTTGTGGTGTATCCAGTCCATGGCCCGCCCTGTCATTTTAAGGCAGGTGTTTTTTATTTTTAAACTACAGTCACCACTGCACCCTATAGTTTCTCCTTTCTCTTGCTTGTCTTCGGTCGAATGACTGGAGGTGGCAGTTAGGGGAGGAGCTATATAGACAGCTCTGCTGTGGGTGATTCTCTTGCAGCTTCCTGTTGGGAAGGACAATATCCCACAAGTAATGGATGAATCCGTGGACTGGATACACCACAAGAGGAATAAATTTATCAGGTAAGCATAAATTTTGTTTTTCCCTATGGTTCTTGCACCCAGACCTGGCTGGGGTTAACTGCCCGTGACTCTGGGGACAGCACAGCTTCCTGTGAGTGCCAGTGGCACCCAGGGCTGAGCATGTTGCAGTGTCATGGGATGTGTACCCGGTCCGGTATGAGAGTGCAGTTCCCTTCCGTGTTTGTATATATATATATATATATATATATATATATTCAAATGTATATTAGTTATTAATACTAAATATTATGTTTGTCTTGTGATCTTTTTGATTTATCTATTTAGCAGTAGCAGTCTTTTCTCTTGAATCGTCTTTTCTTCTTCTTATTAATCATCATCTTATCATTTAGTTATCCATACAGTGTTCTCCCCAGAAAATGTTGCCAGCCGTGTGGCATTATGAAGTAGCCAGGTAAGAGCCTCACCACTGGTATATTTCCCTCATCTCTTAAACATGCACTGGTCAAACCAATCCTCAAAAAACCTCTCAATCCAACATCCCCATCCAACTACTGCCCTATTTCCCTACTCCCTCTTGCCTCAAAGCTTCTTGAAAAGCTAGTATATGCACATCTATACCATTTCCTTACATTAAACTCCCTCCTTGACCCTCTAATCTGGATTTCACCCCCTTCACTCCACAGAGACAGCAATTGTTAAGGGTACCAACAACCTTTTTACAGCAAAACCCAAAGACCACTTCTCTCTGCTTATCCTCCTTGATTTGTCTGTAGCCTTTGATACTGTCGAACACACTCTTTTGCTCCAAACCCTCCAGTCCTTCAGCATCTGCAACACTGCTCTCTCCATGGTTCTCTTCCTATCTGCCTAATTGTACCTTTAGTGTAGCCTTCTGTGGGGCATCCTCTGCTCCGTTACCTCTTTCTGTTGGGGTACCACAAGGATCTGTCCTCGGTCCCCTTCTCTTCTCAATCTACACGTCATCATAAGGTTCCTTAATAAATTCCCAGGGGTTTCAATATCATTTGTATGCCGACGGCACCAAAATCTACCTCTCTGCACCAGACCTATCTCCTTCCTTGCTAACCCGTGTCACTAACTGTCTCATATCTCATCTTGGATGTCCTCTCACTACCTCAAGCTAAATCTCTCCACAACTGAGCTCCTTATTCCCCCCCCCCCCCTTCTTCCAAAAGTTTCACCCCCCATTTCTCTATAACTGTTGATAACTCCATCATTACCCCAACCTCACATGCCCGATGTCACACTTGACTCAGATCTTTCTTTTACTCCTCACATTCAGTCCTTGGCTAAAGCCTGCCACTTCCACCTTAAAAACATCTCTAAAATTAGACATTTCCTTACACAAGACACAACTAAGATTTTAATTCACTCTCCCATCCTTTCCCGCCTCGACTACTGCAACTCCATCCTCTCTGGTCTCCCTAGCTGCCACTTTGCTCCTTTACAATCTATAATGAATGCCTTGGCCAGGTTTATCTTCCTTACATGTCGCTCCTCATCTGCTGCACCTCTCTGCCAATCCCTTTACTGGCTTCCTCTTGCCTCTAGGATTAAACACAAAATTCTCACTCTGACATACAAAGCCCTAAACTGCACTGCTCCCCCTACATCTCAGACCTTGTCTCCAGATACTCTCCCTCCCGTTCCCTTCGCTCCGCTTATGATCTGCTACTCTTCTCCACTCTTGTTACCTCCTCACGTTCCCATTTACAGGACTTCTCCAGACTGGCTCCCATGTTATGGAACTCTCTGCCTCACTCCACAAGACTCTCCCATAGTTTTGAAAGTTTCAAGCGCTCCCTAAAGACTCTACTATTCAGGGATGCCTACAACCTACACTAACCTTCCTATCTCCACTGCTATCCCCTTGAACCCCTTAACATGTAAGCCTATGAGCCCAGCTGTCTGTAGTTCACCTACATAGGAGTCGACTACAACAGTGCAACTCTCGGCAGGGCCCTCTACCCATTTGTTCCCTGTAAATGTTATCTTGTATACCCTAAGCTTATAGCGCTGCGGAATCTGTTGGCATTCTACAAATACCTGGTAATAATAATAATAAGGGCAGTTTAATATTTTTTAATATTATATCATTTTCAGCTATCCAAAGCATAAACTAGTTGCATAATTTAACATAAATGTATTTAATGATAAATTGTGCAACAAAAATTAAACATTTTTAATACTGGATCTTAGATTAATATTGGATAACATTTTAGCCGGGTGGTCAGTAAAATCAGCTGGGTGGTGCAACCACTAAAAAGGTCCTGGGGAGAACACTCCTATACATCAAATCTATATCTATTTGACTTACTCCCTATCAATCATTACAGCTGCACATTAGTGCAACTATACTGAGTTCTCTGTTTAGTGTTAAACCCTGTTTTCCAGGTGCTTGTAACTTTGGATTGTGTGAATGAATTACTTTGAAATTTGGACATTTTCTGGACATCATGTAAATGTTGTAAATTTAAAGTAAAGTGGTTAGAAATTTTGGGAGTAATGACATGCTGAAAAGAATGCAACTGTACCCATCTATTAAAGGGACAGTCTAGTCAAAATTAAACGTTCATGATTCAGATAGGGCATGCAATTTTAAACAACTTTCCAATTTACTTTTATCATTCAATTTGCTTTGTTCTCTTGGCATTCTTTGTGGAAAGCTAAAGAGTTTGACATTCTTTATTTGCTTATATGTTAAGCATAATCAGCTGAACAACAGTGAAGACATGCTAAGTAGTAATTTGGCATCAGAGGTTTGTGAAAGTTACAGTACTAGATATTGCTCTGCAAGGTGATACAGCCTGGAGGGCAGTGAGTGCCAGCAGTGTTTGCAGTAGCATGTGCACGTGTACATATATATACTATACAAACACACTACACAACACATTCACCAAACAACGGTTCACTACATATGTTATCACACATACGTATATATATATATATCTTTTGTTTACAATAAGTAGGACTACACACACTAGAGAGACACACACCATACAAATACCACACACCACAAATACACTACAAACGAAGCACACACCATGTAAACAATACACTCCCCACACACACAAAAGCACTACACACACTGAGTTAAAAGGGACATGAAACCAAAAAAAAATTTCTTCATTACTCAGATAGAGAATACAATTTTTAAAAAAGTTTCCAGTTTACTTATATTATCCAATTTGCTTTGTACTCATGTTATTCTTTTTTGAAGAGATACCTAGGTAGGTAGTGTGCACATGCCTGAAGCACTACTAGATGACAGGAAATAGTGCTGCCATCTAGTGCTCCTGCTAATATATAACATTGTTGCAGAATTGCTGCAATATAGAGCTGCAGACGTGCTTATTCCTGAGCTTACATTTCTGCTTTTTAACAAAGGATAAGAAAACAAAGAAAAAATAATAGAAGTCAATTAGAAAGTTGTTTAAAATGGTATGTTCTATCTGAACTAAGAAATAAACATTTTAGGTTTTATATTATATTAAGTCCCCGGTAAAACAATTAAAAGCATGTAAATTCTGAATTTATACTCAGATTATAATGATAGAATATATTTCTATATAGAGAGAGTGTGCAAAAGAGAGCGGGGAGAGAGAGCGCAAAAGAGAGGGGGGAGAGAGAGCGCAAAAGAGAGGGGGGAGAGAGAGCGCAAAAGAGAGGGGGAGAGCGCAAAAGAGAGGGGGAGAGCGCAAAAGAGAGGGGGAGAGCGCAAAAGAGAGGGGGAGAGCGCAAAAGAGAGGGGGAGAGCGCAAAAGAGAGGGGGAGAGCGCAAAAGAGAGGGGGAGAGCGCAAAAGAGAGGGAGAGAGAGCAAAAGAGAGGTTGGAGAGGGCAAAAGAGAGGGGGGAGAGGGCAAAAGAGAGGGGGGAGAGGGCAAAAGAGAGGGGGGAGAGAGCGAGCAAAAAGAGAGGTGGAGAGATCACAAGAGAGAGTGGGGAGAGAGAGTGCAAAAGAGAGAGAGAGCGCAAAAGAGAGGGGCAGAGAGCACAAAAGAGAGGGGCAGAGAGAGCGCAAAAGAGAGGGGGGAGAGGGAGCAAAAGAGGGGGGAGAGGGAGCAAAAGAGAGGGGGGAGAGGGAGCAAAAGAGAGGGGAGAGAGCGCAAAAGAGAGGGGAGAGAGCGCAAAAGAGAGTGGAGAGAGAGCGCAAAAGAGAAGACAGTGCGCAAAAGAGAGGGGGGAGAGGGAGCAAAAGAGAGGGGGAGAGAGAGCAAAAGAGAGGTGGGTAAGAGAGCAAAAGAGAGGTGGGTAAGAGAGCAAAAGAGAGGGGGAGGGAGAGAGAGCAAGGGGTGGGACCGATGTACTGCAAAAAATGGCCTGTGTGAATGGGTTTTAGGACTAGTATATATATATATATATATATATATATATATATATATATATATATATATAAAAAGTATCTTATTTTCCTCATTCACCTCACTTCTTTTAA
The DNA here is from genome assembly GCF_027579735.1 of Bombina bombina. Lineage (NCBI taxonomy): Eukaryota > Metazoa > Chordata > Amphibia > Anura > Bombinatoridae > Bombina > Bombina bombina. The sequence continues at coordinate 1,116,999,415 of NC_069499.1, read as the reverse complement.
CTCTTGTCATGCTTCAGTTTACTGTGTTCCTTTGTTTGTTTCTAATTTCCTCCTCTGTGTTATTTTATCACTCCTAAGCAGCTGCTTCCTTACATATTTCTCTCTCTAGCCTTTTTTTATGTCTGTCTAAAGGTCTCTCAATCAATGTTTATCACTTGCAGTCTATTACTGTAAGTGTAAGAAATTAGAAAAATATAAAATTAAGCTACGTAGCCACATTGGGGATTTATATTCTTAGCACCTAAGATGAAGAAGAAAATGGGCACTAGTGTAAGGATTGATATAGTGATATATTACAGAATACTCCCCTTCCCTGGCATTAATCTAACCTAGTCAAAATTATATGTGTTCTTATGAAGAGATCTGTAAGATGTTTTCTCTCATTTTCTTTTAAGTAAACCTCGAAGGGTGTTCTCAGAGTTTAAGTAGGCAGCCAGCTTGCAACTCTGTCACACTGGCTAGCCCAAGGCTCAGCTGAGAAGTGTGGGCGTGGCTCTTTCACGTTCAGGAAGTATAACACGTCTTAATCCCTTAAAGGAACATGAAATCCAAAATGTTTATTTCATGATTCAGATAGAGCATACATTTGTAAACAACATCCCAATTTACTTCTATTATCAATTTTGCTTTATTGGTATCCTTTATTGAAGGAGCAACAATGCACTAATGAGAGCTAGCTGAAAAAAATCAGTAAGCCAATTACAAGAGACATATATGTGCAGCCACCAATCACCAGGTACACCCAGCTCTTGAGCCAACCTAGATATGCTTTTCAACAAAAAGATACCAAGACAGCAAATCAAATTAGATAAAAGAAGTAAATCGGAAAGTTGTTTAAAATTGTATGCTCTATCTGAATCATGAAATAAAAATGTTGTGTTTCATGTCCCTTTAAGGATAAAATATTTTAGCCCCTGTTTCCATGCTTAAATGGACAGTCTAGTCAAAATTAAACTTTCATCATTCAGATAGGGAATGCAATATTAAACAACTTTCCAATTCACTTAATCAAATTTGCTTTGTTCTCTTGGTATTCTTTGTTGAAAGCTAAACCTAGGTAGGCTCATATGCTAATTTCTAAACCCTTGATGACTGCCCCTTATTTCAATGCATTTGGCAGTTTTTCACAGCTAGAGGGCGTACGTTCATGTGTGCCATACAGATAACATTGTGGATCTACAAGTAAGAGGATACTGATTGGCTAAATGCAAGTCTGTCAAAAGAACTGAAATAAGGGGGCAGACTGCAAAGGCTTAGATACAAGGTAATCACAGAGGTAAAAAGTGTTTTAATATAACCATGTTGGTTATGCAAAACAGGGGAATGGGTACTAAAGGGATTATCTATCTTTTTAAACAACAATTCTGGATTAGGCTGTCCCTTTAAATGACACAAGCAATTTTGGTATTTTTTTCTCACTATTGGTTTCACCTTAAAGGGACATAAAACAAGTTGGGATAGAGACAGAATATAATATGTACTTTAATTACTTTACCTGCAAATTTTTACTGCAGTGCCTCGCCATTAACCCATTCTTTTAAGTTTCCGAATAGTAAAGCTCTAACTCCCCCCACACATTTCCTTCTATGGCTGTATCTATATCCACCTTTGGTTTGGTAGAATGCAAGACTTTAATACTCATTACCTGTTGGAGCATGCCTAGAAGCAAATAAGGTGCTGTGAACTCAGTTGAAATACAATGCCTGTATTTCTAATGCTAAACACTGATAAGGGGGTAGTGGATCAGACTACTCCAGACAGCATGGCTATGTAACTAATTTTGCTTATTTTTTAAAATGATTTTAAAATACTTGCCAGCAATTTTTAAAAAATTTTTATGCAAACTATTTTTTTACTTAATTAGTCCTTTAAAGATATGAACAGATCTCAACATATTTTTATGGCACTTTAATTATCTGCTCTTGTTTACACATACCGAACTTCCGAATCTACTCCGAACCGAATACATCCGAATTTATTTGCATCCGAACTAATCCGAAAACAAATACATTCGAATGCATCCGAAAACGAAATTTGAAAAAAATCTGAATCGGTCCGAAACGAACCAAAACTAATTTTTCCGCCACGCACAAGTCTAAAATGTATTATTATGAAGTTGTTCAGATAATCATTGAAGACATTGTTGGAAAACCCCTGGAAAACTACTGGTGCACTGCACAGCCAGGAGACATCACAAGATATTTGAAGTGCCCAAAACGGGAATTGAATATCGTTTTCCACTCGTCACCCACCTTGATACCTAAAAGATTGTAGGCCCCATGCAAATCTAATCTGGTGAAGATGGTTACATCCTTAATCAATGGTAAGGGGTAAGAGTCCTTTATAGTAATTAGATTTAGGGCTCGATAATCAATGCAGAGTACGTCCTTAATGAAAAAAAAATCCTGCTCCAGCAGGGGAGGAAGAAAATCTGATTAATCCACATTCAAGGTTTTCCTTTATGTAGGTTTTTAAAACATTGAGTTTGGTTGAGAGATAAGATAAGTCTTATCATTGTTGCGCCAGGATACAACTCTATGGACCAGTCAAATTCCTGATGAAGTGGTAATATTTCTGCTTTTTTTCTTGGAAAACACATCCAAAAACTCTTGATAGTAGTGAGGGAGATTAGAGTCCCCAGATAGTGTTAGAATGGTGGAAAGTTCCCAGTGTCACAGGTCTGTACAGGCAGTGTTTAAAACAATTGTCCTCCCAAGCAGTTATTTCATTTTTTGGACCAGAGATTCATGTGATTTTAACCAAGGATATCTCAAGATGATCGGTAGATGTTGTGAAGACACTTAATCGAATTGCAGAGTTTCCGTATGAAGTACCCCCATGTGTATAGTAAGGGGTATAGAATAGTACAGGATAACTCCAATGCCTAACGATTGTCCACTAATTGTGGTGATGCGACTGGGGTTCTCCTTCTTTATACTGGAAATATGTTGTCTGGGGAAAGATAAATCCATAAATACTCCATCAGCTACGGAACCAATAAGGGCTTGGGAAACAATGTGTTGTCCGTTGATGGTGAGGCGGATTGGTATAAACAACTTGGTCTTGTTAGAGAGTTGTCCTGGGTTCAGTCTTAATTCTGCCCCTCCAAACAGAATTAAGCCTGGGATTTTCATGGCCTGGTTGGACAATACTTTAAGAGATGCCCTTTTTGTCCACAGTAGAGACACAGACTGAGATTATGTCTCCTGAGTCTTTCTGCTTCAGAAGGTCGAATGGTACCCACCTCCATTGGCTTTTTGACTGTAGGTGTTGAAGGAGATGTTGTAGGGGTAGTAAATTTTGCTGCCAACCTAAAGACAGGTCTTTGGGATTTCTAGGTCCCATCTTCTTCCAGCTGACACTCCATGTGGCAGGTATTAAGGTTGATACATAGATAAATAAATAAAGTCTTCTAAAGACTAAGGTAATTCTCTGTACACCAATTAATCTTTAAAGGGATAGGAAAGTCAAAATTAAACTTGCATGATTCAGATAGAGCACGTCATTTTAAGACACTTTTAAATTCACTTCTATTTTCAAATGTGCTTCATTCTATTAGTATCCCTTGTTAAAAAATGAATATGCACATATCATGCACTAGTGGGAGCTGCTGCTATTTGGTGCCTGCACACAATTGTCTCTTGTGATTGGCTAAATAGATATTTTCAGCTTCCTGTCAGTAGTGCAATGCTGTCCCTTCAGCAATGGATAACAAGAGAATGAAGAAAATTTGATAATATAATTAAATTGGAAAGTTGTTTAAAATTGTATGTTCTATCTGAATCATAAAAGAAAATTTTGGGGTTTACTATCCCTTTAATCCTGTCACACATGCTCTGTATTCAGTGCTCCTGAATTCCAGTCAGTCTCAGCGGCTAAAGTGCAGAATTCAACTGCATGCAGAGCGACCGATTGTGTGCCTTGTTGCAATTCCAGTAGAACAGACTCAGCTGCAGCCACCCTACCAGGCTTGTCAAATATGGTTTGTAAAGCAGTTAGAAAGGCTTTAGCATCCTTAAGGATTGGGTCATCTTTTTTTAGTAGGGGTGAAACCGACGACAGGGTCTTTCATTTCAGCAAAGAAATGACGAAGGTGACCTGGGCCTCAGATGACAAAAGTTTCAGTGTTATTTTGGAAACAAAGGTGACACTGATTAAGAAACCCTCTACAGTCATCAGAAGTGCCATCAAATTTTTTGGGTAGTGGTAATTTAGGTGCACAAGCAGTAGTTGCTGGAGATTTAGGGCGAAAAAAGGTGTTGTAGCAGATTGAGAGGCGTGGCACAGTGTTCACATCATCTCTGCCACCTGGTCTTTGTGTTGAGACTCTGGAGATGTGCTGAGTGAGCCCCCAGTACTTGGCCTTGATGAGTTATAGCTTTGGTCACTTTGACAGGGTCCATGTTAGTATGACCCATGTATAATGTCACAGGACTATTAAAGTCTGTCCAGGAAAGGACCCTGAGGTTGGAAAGTGACAATGAGACACACTGCCCCAGCATGGAGGGTTAGAACCAGGACATGTCAAACCCAGAAAATAAGACAAAATCAAGGTCAGTTCAGGCCAAAGCTTCCAAAGGCAACCACAGAACCAAATCAGAATCCAAAGACTGAGTCCAGGAAACAAGCAGAGGTTATACACAGAGAACAGCAGAAACAGGAATGAAAGTAGCACACCAAGGAATACAGTTCTATACACGGGCAAACACAGGAGGCAGCATATATAGGTTTAGATTGAGTAACTGCCTGCAGCTCAGCAGGCAGGTGGAGTCAGACAGCCAGTCAGAGCAGGCAGTAGAATAAGCAATTCTCAAACAGAGCCTGAGTCCCCACTGACAGGCATGGGATCACAGGGACACCTTGTCCCTGCGATCGCTAGCCTGGGGTTTCCTCCATTAGGCTTTTTCATCTGATGTAGAGAAGAGACCTGTGAGGTCTTGAAAGCTTATGAAAATAAACAAAACTTGATTTTGTTGGTCCATTAAAAGCTATAAAAATCTACTAAAGATACATTCTATGTGGAATCAATACGGCAACAACCCCTTTTTCTGCTGTGTTTCTTTTAAAATTATCTCCAGTCTCTATTAGATCCTGGTGATCTAAATTTTCCGCTCTGGCTACATTATATGAGGTCTCATGAGTACTGTGAGGTACTTCAAACTATTTTAGAAAGGTAGATTTTAGCTTGAGAGCTGTTTATCTAGCTATGCAGGGTTCTGACTGTGAAGGAAAGACACATACAATACATTATAATGCTTAAAAAAAACAAGAATTATGTACCATTTCTCTTTGCGCTGGTAAGCTCATTGGACACTTACAATTTGCTGTTACTCGTTTTTCCTCATCATTTTCTCTGTTTATTTTTTTATCTTTGCATTTTCAATTCCCAATATATGCTATTCTCTCTTGATAACTAGCTGTAATGTTCTCATTATTTACCTATCTGTGTGCCCCAAACTTATTACCCTTCGCCCAGTCCAGGACATTTTTTTCTCCTACTAACACCAAGCCTTACTCAGATGGATTCACGATGAGTAGAACAGCCTATTAATATGTAATGTGCAGTATATTTATCAAGAATGGAAAGAGGAGTAAGCTTTAGTGAATAAAATAAAAACATGGATTGACTGGAGATCCCATTGAACTATGGGTGAATTCAGGAAGCTTCTTTTTCTCTTTCCTTCTCCCTCCCACTGTCCACTAAGATGCTGACTATGCAAAGTTGCCATTTTCTGCAGGACACATGAAGTGTTATCACAGAGACTCAGCCGGCAGGATTCAGCCAACAGAGATGAAACAGTGTACACAGGATACACAGAGACAAGGCAATATAGACTCAGGCATGGTCTGTAATCAGGACAAGAAACCGCAAGCACAGCTTCCATAAAATAAAATCATAAAATATCTGTCTATTGTTCAATCTGTTCTCTCCTCTCTCTCTCTCTTGTGTATATCCTTCATAGTTCTCAAACTGTGCAGTGAGGAACAATCCCTGCAGGATGCACGGAATGTAATCATAGAGTCTCATATGACAGTGTTCAGCCAACAGAGATAATCTAAGACAGCCAGGATTTACAGGGACAGGACAATGGGAGTCTAAAGACTGCTCTTGAATTACAACAAGAAGCCACGGAAAGTAGTCATCAAACAGAACATCTAACATTTACTAGATCACACTTTTTTTTAGTGACACCCCTTATCACCATATGTAGTGTAACTATTATTACTGACATTACTCTCTCTCAATATCTAGCTATGTTATCAATAGCTTTTGATTTCCTTCACCAACATCATATTTTCTTGTAACCTGATCTTTTTTTCATCACATTTTCCTACATTTCATCCTCCCTCTATCTCCCTTTTCTTTTTAGTTCTTCATAAATCTTTCTATCTCTCTCCATCTTCTCTAATCTTTTCTCTTGGGGTTAGGTTATACAAAAGCTGCGCATGTGTTAAAAAAAAAGAAGAAGCTTCTATTATATGTGTGTGTACTTTTGTGCGCATATGTGTCTGTCTATCTTTATTGTATATAATATAATGTTTGACTGTGTTTAACTTTTTACATTTATAACTTTAGTGTTTTTGTGTCTGTGTAGTCTAAACATGTGTATTATATAGTTTGATCTCATCAAACAAAACATACCAAGATCCCTATTTTTACACAAACAACACAGACACACCAATATCCTGACAGAGCCAATATAGCAGCCTGGGGTGTCCTCCATTACGCTATTCCTTCAGATGTAGAGAAGAGACCTGTAAAGGTCTTGAAAACTTATGAAAAATCAAAACTTGATTTTGTTGGTCCATTAAAAAGGTATCAAAATTTACTAAAGGTACATTCTATGTGGGACCAATACGGCAACAACCCCTTTTTCTGCTGTGTTTCTTTTAAATGCTCTCCAGCCTCCCTTAGATCCTGTGATCTAAATTTTCTGCTCTGGCTATATTCTGCTGAATCTGTATTTCATTTCCACCAACATACATGTACTAAAATACTGACTGGGTGGCAAGTAACAGTCAAATGACTGCTGTGTTTGTTCTGGGCAACCAAGGGGTCAAATTGCTGCAGTGAACCACAGCAACAGCAACCTAATCTCTAGATTGCCCAAAGCTCACAAAACCCCTGAACTGGACATGTGTGTTATGGGCAACCAGGAGTTTTAAACACTGCAGCTGGTGTAATATGCTGCAGTGATTTAATGCCCTGAAAATTTCTGTGTTCTAAATTTTTGGACTTGTTCCTAGATTGTGAACAAATCTGTCAAGCTCAGCTATAGACTGAGAACAGAACATTTACATTCCATATTAAAATATTCCAAAATAATGCATGAATTTCTGAAAAAAATAAAAAAATACACCTTTAGAATAACTTCAAGGACTGGATGCAGTGCATAATAGCAAACAAGCTTGCATATGTGTCCCTTTAACATGGGTACAGCGAACTGATAGGTAGAACAGGTAACAGAGGATCTGCAGACTGGGGGTTGCAGGGAAAGCATAAAAAAAGAAAGATTGTTTCTATTTAGCTTACATTATGTCTGCTTTTCCATACTTAATACAGTATTCCGTCTGGATACAGTGCTTGCCCTTTTACAGTAAAATAAATTAGACATCATCTGGTATATTTAGAAAGAACATGATACTACAGAATCAAACTTTTTATGGTAGCAAAGACTGGGAATTGCAGTTACTGTATTTTTTTATTGCTTTGATGATTTTAAAGAGATCGCTTCTTGTATTTGCACTCGTATCTGTGGAGCTCTCCATAGTATTTATTATTTTCAGATATTTTGCTTTTGATACTTAGATGTTCTGTATGTTTTTATATGGATAATCTTGGTGTTTTTAAATGTTTTTAACTGCATATTATTACTACAGGCATTATGTACATGATTAGGTACCAGTATTAATTGGCTAAAGTATTTGGTATCAAATATTGCTGATTAATCTGCTGCAAAGTCTAATAATCAAATTAATATTATGATGTTTTTATTATAAATCATAATTTTATTATTAGGAAATAGTAGCAACATATTAATAGAAAAGTATTATTTTAGTGTGATCTATGAGCATTTGACTGCATTGGAGATGGATCTACTTTCATGGCTAACCTCTTCATGGAAATTGCTGTGGATCTGGCTCTATATCTGTAAATAAAAACACTGATCCTCTAGATCGGATCCTGGAGTGTCTGCGTGCATTTGACAAGGCCTGGATACAAGCTGGGTATGATAAAGTAAATTAGTAGTGGATGTTAAAGGACAAATATGTAATTGTGTAAAGTAGACAGAAAATCCAACAGAATTCTATTTTCTTTTTAATTTATTTTTTTAACTAGCCATCTGGCACACAATAAGAAAGTGTAGCCTCTTAGGGTAAAAATAGAGGCAGGTAGCCTCCATAGGTTACATAACCACAGATCTCAAAAGTAATGTTCTAAACCCTTGGACTAAAAGGTTAGATTGACTGTTGATGACCTGGAGGAGTCAGGGTGGTCTTTGTGTGATTTGGTGATCTTGGGTCAGGCTGGGTGACTGACATTTATGGGGAGGGGGCTTCATTAAATGTGATTATGACAAAATTAGGGTAGAGAAATCAGCCTAAGGACAGAGCTCCTAAACTGCTTGGGAACTCTGCACAACACATTGAACCAGTATATACAGATAACATATATAAATGTATGCATAAACATATAAAGGCATACTTATTTTTATTGCGCTTCGCTTTATTGAGCTTCACAGATATTGCTCTTTTTACAAATTGAAGGTTTGTTGCAACACTGTGTCGAGCAAGTCTATCAGCACCATTTTCAACATATATACACATATAAACACATAAATACACCTATATATACCACCACCAGCAAAAATTGTATGACTCACTGAAGGCTCAGATGATGGTTAGCATTTTTGAGCAATAAAGTATTTTTTTAATTAAGATATGAACATTGTTTTTTTTTTAGACATGATGTTGTTGTACACTTTATATACTACAGTATAGTGTAAATATAGCTTTTATATGCACTGGGAAACAAAAAAAATTGTGCCTCACGTTATTGCTATATTTGCATTATTGCGATGGTCTGGAACCGAACTCACAATCTCTCTGAGGTACGCCTGTATATGTGTATATAATTATAGGAGAAAGGCGAGAAACTTCAATGCTGCTAGGTCGTAGTAATTTAACCTAATAAACCAGAGTAGTTACATCTATGTTAACTAGAGATCTATCCAGATCAAGTCCTGTTTTAGGCATCAAATCTGACCAGTCTAGGTGTGTTTGTATGAAGAATTTGTGCTTATAAGATAAGATCTTTTGTCTAGCAGATCTTTAGTAGCACATACACATTATTTTTATTAGTTTACCTTCTCTAGATGAATTTGCATAAGAAGAAGTTATTTTTGGAAATTTTCTCTACAAGTTACCAATAATAGTGACTAAAATTGTGATTCATTGTTTTAATTTTCTACATTTTAACAATTATCGAGCCATAAGTCCCTTCTGCTTTATATTATGATATCCATATACATAAATTTGTCACGGAACAGATAGCCACGTTCCCCACTTGCAGTGAAGGAATGTATTAAAGGGACACTAAACTCAATATTTTTCTTTCATGATTCAGATAGAAAATACAATTTTAAACAACTTTACAATTTACTTCTATTATCTAATTTGCTTCATTTTTTAGATATCCTTTGTTGAAGAAAGAGCAATGCACATGGGAGAGCCAATCACAAGAGGCATCTATGTGCAGCAACCAATCAGCAGCTACTGAGCCTATCTAGATATGCTTTTCAGCTAAGAATATCAAGAGAATGAAGCAAATTAGATTATAGAAGTAAATGAGAAAGTTGTTTAAAAATGCATGCTCTTTCTAAATCATGAAAGAAAAATTAGGTTTCATGTTCCTTTAAGATAGTTCTATACCCAGGGAAAGTTTCCTCAGTTAAATTTGCATATGGTACTCCTATTCCATTGTGCTAATTTCCTGCCCAGTAAATAGGAACCAATAACAGAAGATGGTGAGATGATGGGTTAACCTGTATTTGGTAGGAGGCAAAAAGGAGGAAAAGTACCAAGAAAAGAGGCAGTAGGACAGAGATATGAGAGAGAAATAAAATGAGACAGAAAGATGAGAGAAACAGACAGAAAGACATTAGGAGAATGGATATGAGGAGTGAAAAGGAGATAGAGAGTGGAAGACAGAGAAAAGCAGATAAAAACAGAGAGGGGAGGACACCGTAACAGAGACAAACTGGAATGTTGTAAAAGAGAATAGAGAGAAATAGGAAATATCAAACAGGCAGGGAGCTGAAGGGTGAGAAAGGATTTGAACATATAGCCAATGATTTAATGAGATAGAACAGAAACATAAGTGAGTGATAGGGGGAGAGAATACATATTTTGTGTGATCTAAACATAGAGTGTTGAAGTGCTACAGAAAGTGGTAGAGAACAATACTGCAGCAGTGACAGAGAATGGGATAGATAAACTGCAGCAGTGACAGCGGAGAAGAAAGATAGAGGCTGCAGCAGACAGAAAGAAAGGGGGGGTGAAAGAGAGGCAGAGAAAGAGGTGGTTGGCTAGATTTAAAAGAGCAAGATTGCAGTCACTACAAAACTGTATGATGATTACACATGGGAATGAACATAGTGCAATGATTTTGTGAAACAACGGAGGCTGCAGACAGACTGCAGAGGCAGAAACAAGACTACTAATATCTTTTGAGAACCGCTTTCCTTTTGTGAAGTGCTGTATTGGGCTGAAAGAGGATCACTATGTGAACAGACAGCGAAAGGAACAGCTGGATTTGTAACCCAGGACAAAGGAACAACTGCAAGAAGACTGCACAACAGAGACAAAGACAAAGCACATCAGAGACTTAGGAAGGGAAGGAGACTTCACTATAAGATACAGCAGCACATAATAGAGACAGAAATACACCAGGAAGTGACTCTATTGAGTTGTAAGACAGGATAGAGAGCTACAAATCAAATCCTCTTGCCTGTGAAACTGTTCATTATCCATCCAGAGAAGCAGTTGCTGTATATATAAAATACAGTAATGGACTTGCTCAAAATCCTTGGGAAGTAGAGCTGCATATCAGCAACCGTGACACAAGCAGTAATACGGCACAGCACAACTGAATATATCACACACTGTGATACCGTATAGTGACGCATAACATCACAAAGCACTATACAACACACTGTGGAATTATAAAAGTGCTCGTTTTGCTATTAACATCACTCTTAGATCTTTGAGATTCCTCAAACTGCTGTGCTCTGAACTTTACTTTTTTTTCTCAACATGACGGAAATAACTGAGGTTGAGGCTCAGAACCCGGAGCAACATCCCCCTGGGACCAGCAGCGGAGGGTGTGGACTCCCACAGACCAAGGTACCTGCAAATTACACACCATTTGCTAAATTCACCCAAACTATATCTTCCCTGGGTTTAAAATCTCAAAGTAGTGTTGCTATATATCTGGATCTGAACTGAACATTTTTAGGCAAATATTCCCAGTTATGTTACATTTAGCCAATTTTGAGGTGTGCAACACGAAGAATGAAGTCAGAACTGCACTAATTAATAATATATCACTTTATAATGTATTCCTCCTTATATAGATATATGCATAAGGGTCCTTGGAAAACAAGTAAAATTCATTTTAATTCTATGTTTATATAATGAAAGGTGGGAGCTCTGCCTTTATCATAGAAAAAATACTAATTAACTTTCAGCCTCTTACCTCTTTGGACAAGTGTCTGTGCTAGAAGGATGCTGGAAATTCTAAGTACTCCCAGTCACTGTAGTGGCATCCACGATTCCCAAAGGTGTCAGCAGATATATTTGTAAGGCAGTCCACTTTTACATGTCCTTTTCTTTAGCAGGACAAGGAGACGGGTAATGAGGGAAAATAAGAATTTTAATAAAATTTGAGGAATATGTAGTAGAAAATGATAACCTCTCTCTTGTACCAGCCTTAATTTTTATCTTTGTGGCAACATTTGTTAGCAACCCTTGGACCTGACACAAACTCCAGCATCAAAGACATTCCAGTCACACCAGTCCAAGTAACTAAAAATAGTTTACATTACTAGCATCACATTAATGTCTTTTCATTCCTTTTTTATTTATAACCAGGCACTTTACATTACAATACAAATTCCTCAACTTCTTAACAATTCTAAACCTCTCCTTGCCAACCCTTCAACTTGTTTCTACCAGGACATGATATGGAAGAATGTATTTGGGTGCTGTCTCTCACATGGTACAACATACCAACACTACTATACCACTTAGCAACCCCTCCAGCAATGCTATATTACAATCACTGCAGCAACATGTTCAACACCATAACCGTAAAGGTATAATGCTACTGGTGGTGGGGGACAATGTTGCTAAGGTTATGCTGATATCAAATGGTGTATCTAGACACACAATAATTAAGGGAGCATGTTGTTGAAATGGGAGATTACACCTGTCTGATATATGTCCTCAATTATCTTGAGTATCACAATATACAGGTATATATATTATTTGTTTGCACGTTTCAATGATTATCATCAGAGGTACCTTCACAAAGAAGGGAATTTACTATCTGGTCAAACAGTGCAGTTTGGCAAAGCACTATATGTGACTTGGAGCAAACAAAGCTGCTCATTTCAGGAGGTACATATGCAAGATTGTTAACCTCTAAGAATACATGTCAGACATAACATCACTGGTTTAAATGTGTTAAAGACAGCATTGGGCATATGAGTGACCTGTATTTAGGGACATGAGATTTGTAATTCTGATCCTGAAATGAACAGATATTTCTCAAATTTCCCCACATCCATACCAAAATAAAAATAAAATTTTAGCCCCCACAATTATATAATGTTATGATGTAATTTATCACACACACAGATAGCTGTATTTGCAAAATGTATATCCATCTGTATATATACTTTCACATTTCGCACACCATCAACACCCAAACTACACCATCTTATAACTAACCTCATGTTAAAATATAGTCATTTAACACTAACATGTTTGCAAAATCATCCATAAAATCATAGACAAACTTAAGATTACAAGCTTAACAAAATATAACAAACCTATAAACACAATATATCCCATATATCTGGTTGTGCATAATATATGAATCTCCCTATATATCAAACAATGCAAATACATCTTTTAACTTCCCCAAAACCTTAACAATATTTCTCTAAACTAAACAGTCTCACACACAAATCTATATTAAAGGGACACTAAACCCAAATTTTGTCTTTAATGGTTTAGCTAGAGCATGCAATTTTAAGCAACTTTCTAATTTACTCCTATTATCAATGTTTCTTTGTTCTCTTGCTATCTTTATTTAAAATGTAGGAATTTAAAGAAACGGACCATTTTTTGTTCAGAACCTGGGTTACGCTTGCTTATTGATTTGCTAAATGTAGCCACCAATAAGCAAGCGCTATCCAGGGTGCTGAACCTAAAATGGGCTGGCTCCTAAGCTTTAAATTCCTGCTTTTTAAATAAAGATAGCAAGAGAATGAAGAAAAATTGAAAGTAGGAGTAAATTATAAAGTTGCTTAAAATTGCATGCTCTATCTAAATCAATAACTGTCAAATAAAACTACTCTGTTTTCATGCTTGTTGAGGAGTGAGCAACTGATACTCAAACTGATACAAAACTGTACACTAACATATGTTTCTTCAATATCAATATGTTTGAATGTAAAAGTTTTAAACACACTTAAAGGACCTTTAGAGTATGTAATATTTGCATTACTATCCATTGCCAATGATGTGCTTAAAGGGACAGTTAAGTCAAAATTAAACGTTCATGATTCAATTAGGGCATTCAATTTTAAACAACTTTCCAATTTGCTTTTATAATCAAATTTGCTTTGTACTCTTGGTATTCTTTTTTTGAAAGCTAAACCTAGGTAGGCTAATACAATTATTTCTTAATCGTTGAAGGGCGCCCTTTTCCTCAGTGCATTTTGACAGTTTTTCAGTTAGACAGTGCTAGTTCATGTGTGCCATATACATAACATTCTGCTCACACCCCTGGAGTTATTTATGAGTTAGCACTGACTGGCTAAAATACAAGTCTGTCAAAAGAACTCAGATAAGGGGCCAGATACCAGGTAATCATAGAGGTAAAAAGTATAATATAACAGAGTCGGTTATACAAAACTGGGGAATGGAAAATTAAGGGATTATCTATCCTTTTAAACAATAACATTTTTCAAGTAGACTGTCTATTTAACACAGAATATAGGAACAATTGTTTCTTAAGGGGAAAAAATTAATACATTTTAAAACATCTTTTTTTGATGCAACAAAACAAATGATGGATAAAAAAAAAATCTTGGTCACTTGCTAAGCAGTGGTAATATGTGGGTGCAAACACTTGTGTGTATAGTCTTAGGTGGGGGGGGGAGGCGTAGTTACGGCTGTTCCATGGGCAGGGTCTGGGCAGGCAGATTCATAGGTTTTCTGAGGGCAGAGCCAGGTGGTACAGGGTGTAGTTAGGCAGTTAGCGAGATGTGGCCGACCTAAAAAGGACAGGGGCAGCAGTAGTATTTTTTACCTTTTTTACCCTCAAGCCCATTGGGGGTGCAAAATAGAAGATTGGGGTGCATTTGTACCCATTGCTCCTCTACTAGAACAACTGTATCTGCAGGTCAACAACAAATAAACTAGTTCTTAGCCTCTGCACAATATTTGTTTCTCAGAACTAGATTTTTCCATACAATAAGTATTCTTTCTATGTACAAATTCATAAATCCAAAAGTATTCAATTTTGTCAATGCCAGATACACCCTTCAACTACATTACACAGATTATAGTCAAGCCTAACAAAAGCTGCACAGTATACACCATATTATATACACTCAAACATTATTCCACTAAATCAACACTTTCATATTTGCTTATCTTGTAATGTGTTATATACCCCTATTACATTTTCATAGGCATAGGATATCAATAATGACATTTCACTCCAATATCTCAGTCTTTTGTCTGTCATTGGTGAAAGATCATTTGACAATATAAAATAATACAATAGAAGGCACTGCTGTTTTATAGTTTTCTAGCACTGATGTTTAACAACAAAAATATAATTTGTTACATTTATTGATTTTTCCCCAGCATCTGAAAGTATTTTCTTGCAAAAGATCAACGGATTTGTGTCATTTAGAACAAAAAAAATTGACATAAAAGCTTTCAACCAATTAGCCCATTTGTCTACACGAAGGCCCTGGAAGGTAGTGATGCAGAGGAAGGGTCAAATGCGATGCAGAACTAGCTACTGATGATGAATCAGATCACGTCACCTGTGATAAATGACCTTCCCAGATTCAAAACAGTGTGTTTGCTGACAGCGCAGAGTTGTGGCGAGTGGGGAGGGGCGAGACAGGAGTCGGCAGAAAAAGAAATGCAGCCTAAACACAATACAGAAGTTAACTGCTGCTGATAAGACCCACTTGTCTAGCTTGAGCTTCAGCTGCTCTTGACCTTAAATTATCCCCTTGACCTTCATTTACGTCTAGGAGAGAACTTTATTTTGCCAAAGTATGTTTGAAAGCATAATTATAATATAAATGCGCTGGTAAGGTATTCCATTAATTATATTTATTAGTTTTTGGTGTGAAAACGGTGGGGCGTGTTTTTTCCTCTCCCACAACATCTTGGTATCTTACAAAGTTGAGGAAAGATAAATAAACGTGGCATGGGCAAATGTATTGAGGCGGGAGCAGGAGGTGTGGCATGTTGCAATTTTAGCTTTCTGTTGTACTCACCAATCGGACAATAAACTATTCACCCCTATTGTGTGTGCTTCAGTGTAGTTTGCAGATACTGTGGGGCTGAAGGGGTTACAGAAGCTCTGGGGTGGTAGGACTGTAGGACAAGGCGCACCTCAGCACCTGTGTGGTACTGCGTCACCGCAGTGTGATGCTCTGCAGGGCTGTGTCTGTGTAATTGCAGCCTATGTAAGACGGCCGATCGGAACGTGCTCATTAGTACATGCTGTGACGTGTAATTATACAGAAAAAGCCCACGCTACGTGTCAAACTCATAAACCCCCAACTGAGCTGGAAGGTAATAAGGCACTTGAAGACGTAGCTGTATGTATCCGCATAACAAATTCTGTACAAGCAATAACAATATCCTACGGGTGCATCATAGATGTAACCCTGCACTGCTTTTCCCCTTCTTTATAGATTTGAACCGATAAAGAAGTGTTTTACTGGGGACTGGGTCAATTTAGAACGCTAAACTAAGATTTTACCGGGACTGGGTCAGTATAAAGAAGAGTCACTGGAATGGTGCATAGAAAAAAAGAAAATATTTAGATATAAGCAGTGTACTCCCCAGGACCTATTAATGGGCACGCCGCTCAGATGATTTTTTACTGACCCACCTCACTTAGATGTAACCAATATTAAAGGGGCAGGAAACCCCAAAAATGTATTTTATGATTTGGATAGAACACAACAATGTTCAAACTTAATTCTATTATCAAATGTACTTAATTATCTTGTTATCCTTTGCTGAAGGAGCAGCATTGCATTAATGGCAGCTATGTAAACATTTAGTAGTTAGCCAGCACAAATTAACATGAAATCCACGCATATTAAATTATTTGAACGGAAATCTTAATTACATCTTGTAAATAAAAGAAAACGCTTAAAGGGACATAAAGGTGCAAAATAAAGATGCTGTAATGTGTTAGATCATTTTATTATTGCACCATCACTTGCATATCAATTGCTTGACCTAGCTGTTTTAGTTTATTGCTTACATTTTTATTGTGGCCAGTATCATCATGTAGCTCTTTCATTTTGTCTATACAAGGGGTAGCACAAACTTTTTATATTGCGTGGAGGGCTGGCTACTAACAGTGGGGTTGACAGGGGGCCCCATTACACTTTTACTTATACTAAGGATAACACCTAAAAATAAAATTAGATTGGAATCATATTTTCTGTAAAGAATTACAGAGCGTAATAGTTACACTAAGGGCTGTGACACACTGCAAGCGATGCAGCGCGAGGCTAAGCAGCTGCTTTGCACCGCATCGCTTCTGAAGTTCAAATATTTCATCTCTGAGCGCTCAGCTACGCGACCTGATGCCGCAGAGTGCTCGGAGATGAAAAGGAAGGACACATGACTGAGTGCATACAGCCACATCTACACGCTGCGCGCCGCTCAGCTTGCAGTGTGTCACAGCCTTTAAAGGGACATTATACACTAGGGGCATGATTACATATGCAGCGTCGCCGGCGATGTCGTTTTTACGCAGTTTTAGTATCACATACGGCAGCATGTATATTTCACCTGTAGCCTGCAATTTTTACTCCCATAAGCTAACATAGAACCGCGTCGCAAAACGGTATCATAAATTCAGCGCAAGGACTTACGCAGCGAAAATGGAGAAATTTTACACATAGGCAGGCGCAGCAAGCCTTGCGCTAATAATGTGAGCACCATAACTCCAGTAACTGCTTGAAAATTTTAACAAACACCTAACACATGCGTAATATATCTACCTGTCAACCGCAAATCCCCACCGCAATAACTAATAAAGTATATGAAACTGTAATCCGCCATTCACCCACATCGCAATCTACCTAATAAATGTATTAACCCCTAATCCGCCATTAACCCACATCACAATAAACCTAATAAGCTTATTAACCCCTAATCCGCCATTAACCCACATTGCAATAAACCTAATAAAACTATTAACCCCCAAACCCCCACAACGCAAATAACTAATTAAATTACTAAGCCCCCTAACCTAACACCCTCTAAATTAAACTCAATTACCTAAATTAAAAAATACTAAGTTACAATTAAAATAAAAAAGCTAACATTACTTAAAAATAAAAAAAAAATCTAAGATTACAAAAATAAGTCTAACATTGCATAAAATAAACCAAATGATCAAAAATAAAAAAATTAAATCTAATCCCTATAAAAATAAAAAGCCCCCCCCCAAAATAAAAACACCCCCAAATCTAATACTAAACTACCAATAGCCCTTAAAAGGGCCTTTTGTAGGGCATTGCCCTAAGTTAAACAGCTCTTTTACCTTAAAAAAAATACTAAGTCCCCCCTCTAACAGTAAAAAAAACCCCAAAATAAAAAAACCTAACACTAAAAAATCCTAAACTACCCATTGCCCCTAAATGGGCATTTGTATGGGTATTGCCCTTAAAAGGGCATTCAGATCTTTTAAGAGTGCCCAATAAATCCCTAATCTAAAAAAAAAAAAGCCTAAGTCTAACCCCCAAATATGTACTCACTGTTCCTGAAGTCCGGTGGAGAAGGTCCTGTTCCAGGCGGTGAAGTCTTTTTCCAAGCGGCCGACATCTTCTTCCAAGCAGGGACCTCTTCCTTCTTCATCCAGGACCATGCCGGCGGCGGAGCAGGGCCGGCGACCATGGACCATGGAGGATCCTCTTTGTACGATCGCCACCATACACTGAATAGTGAATTCAAGGTACACATTTAAATATGGCGTCCCTTGCTTTCCCATTGGCTGATTTGATTCTTAAAATTCAAATCAGCCAATAGGATGAGAGCTACATAAATCCTATTGGCTTTTTAAATCAGCCAATAGGATTTCAGTAGCTCTTACCCTATTGGCTGATTTGAATTTGAAGAATTCAAACTTACGCACATTTCTGGACATCGCTAGTTTATCCGACTTACGGCACTTTATGAACTGCCGGCGCGTATATGTGATTCCCTGATGTGCGAGAGGAAATTACGGGCGATGCAGGTTTCAGCAGTTACACTGAAGCCTGCACCGCATATGTAATCTCGCCCTAGATTTTTCTTTGCATAAATATTTTGTAGATTATCCATTTATATACAGTAGCCCATACATGTTGTTTTTTTTTATTATAAATGTATAGTTTTGCTTATTTTTAAATAACATTGCTCTGATTTTCAGACTCCTAACCAAGCCCCAAAGTTTTAGGAGAATACTGATGTATAACTACTCCAGCTTCCTTCTGTTTGTCTTTTCATATGCAGAGGAAGGGGGAGGGGGTGTCTGCTATTTCCCACTTGCAGTGGGCTTTCCGACTACCTTTTTAACAGAGCTACACTAGGAGCTTCTACGTACGTTTTTAAACCGTTTTATACTGTATTTTTAGATCAGTATCTGTGCATCTTATTCTTTATAGCAGTGTCTATTACATGCAGTTATATGAAAATTGGTGTGTACTGTCCCTTTAAAGGGATGTGAAACCCAAAAAAATGATTTTGTGACTCAGACATTCACTCATTTTAAAAACATTTTCAATTTACTTCTATTATCAAATTTGCTTTTGTTCCCATGATATTATTTGTTAAAGAGATACCTAGGTAGAAGTCTGGCGCACTACATGGCAGGAAATAGTGCTGCCATCTAGTACTCTTGCAAATGGAAAACATTCTTACAAAACGGTTGTCATATAGTGCTGCAGACATGGGCAGGGTACTGAGCTTATGTTTCTGCTTTTCAACAAAATATATCAAAAGAACAAAGAAACATTGATAATAGAAGTAAATTAGAATGCTGTTTAAAATCCCATGCTCTATCTGAATCATGAGAAAAAAAATAGGGTTTAATATCCCTTTTAATGAATTTAACTGTTATCATCTTCACATTTACATTTGGTACAAATACAAATGCTAAATTAACTAAAGTTGTGTGGAACTGATTTTTTCTTTTCTTTACTAGAAATTACAGATGTATATTTTCTGCTCAGTAGTGCTAAGGGCCATGCAAAAACCATTGGAGGGCCACTTACCTTGCTGCTGTGTTTGATGTCATGGTATGGCTGTGTGTGTTTATTTTGTTAGTCACGTTATAGCTCACATGTAGATTTGTGTGATGTCTCACACTGTAACTGATTGTAATGCCATATAAAATGCTGTGTATGCATCGTATTTTGTGTTTTACAAAATAAAAATTTAAAAAAAAATGCAAACTACCAAATATTTGAAACTGTAAGTGTAATCATTATTAGACAATTCCTATTTTCTGCACATTTTTGCAGGGACATTGGCCATTTAAACTGTCACCATTAATAGGATGTCCCTTTACAATGTCAACTGAGAGAAAAATAGTGATCATTTGAAGTGAGGGAAAGGAGTGGGTTATATGACCTTACCCCCCTTTTTTTTTAAATTGCACTAGAGCTGTTTATAGCAGCTAAATGGTTTACCCTACACAAATCCTTAGCTCCTACAATGCATTAGCAGCATTTACAGTGATGGTTATTTATACATCAACATTATGATACAGTTGTCACTGTTATAAGCAGTGACATTTTAGTGTTGCATGAGGTTTTAAATGTGCAACATCTTGGTGACATTTTTCTGCCAAAATCAATTCATCCAACTGTAACGTTTAGAAATAGGGGAGTGGGGCAAGTTAAAGGGACATAAAAATGAAAAAATTAAATGTAAATTGAAAAGTCTCTTAAAATTGCATACTATATGTGAACCATTAAAGTACCATTTTTTATTTAGCATCCCCTTTAAAATCAAGGATCCAAACCCACATCAAGAAGTATTTGTCATAATACAGATACAAATCATGGCTGTATATCCTATCATGGCAGTGCACCATTTCTTGAAGGTTAAAAATAAAACCGGAGCTCTCAGGCATTTTTTAAACATTCCACTGTGCTCCTGACTGTGTACCATAAACCATATTTAGTTTAGTTTATGATTAATACCAACAGGGCCGGCTCAACCATGGGACCAAGTGGGTCCAACGGACCCAGGCAGCAATTGACATGGGGCCGCACTTCAGTTACTGAGTCAGTCACTCTCAGACCCAGACCACTTCTGTCTTCATGGGGGGAAGTTGCAGGCTCCTAGCAGCATAACCTCATCATCATGCACAAAGACACAACTGTTCAGAGGTGACATTCAAGGTGGGACAAGTGTATTTCTTCCCTAACTTCCTTCCTACTTACAGGGAGTGCAGAATTATTAGGCAAATGAGTATTTTGACCACATCATCCTCTTTATGCATGTTGTCTTACTCCAAGCTGTATAGGCTCGAAAGCCTACTACCAATTAAGCATATTAGGTGATGTGCATCTCTGTAATGAGAAGGGGTGTGGTCTAATGACATCAACACCCTATATCAGGTGTGTATAATTATTAGGCAACTTCCTTTCCTTTGGCAAAATGGGTCAAAAGAAGGACTTGACAGGCTCAGAAAAGTGAAAAATAGTGAGATATCTTGCAGAGGGATGCAGCACTCTTAAAATTGCAAAGCTTCTGAAGCGTGATCATCGAACAATCAAACGTTTCATTCAAAATAGTCAACAGGGTCGCAAGAAGCGTGTGGAAAAACCAAGGCGCAAAATAACTGACCATGAACTGAGAAAAGTCAAGCGTGCAGCTGCCAAGATGCCACTTGCCACCAGTTTGGCCATATTTCAGAGCTGCAACATCACTGGAGTGCCCAAAAGCACAAGGTGTGCAATACTCAGATACATGGCCAAAGTAAGAAAGGCTGAAAGATGACCACCACTGAACAAGACACACAAGCTGAGACGTCAAGACTGGGCCAAGAAATATCTCAAGACTGATTTTTCTAAGGTTTTATGGACTGATGAAATGAGAGTGAGTCTTGATGGGCCAGATGGATGGGCCCGTGGCTGGATTGGTAAAGGGCAGAGAGCTCCAGTCCGACTCAGACGCCAGCAAGGTGGAGGTGGAGTACTGGTTTGGGCTGGTATAATCAAAGATGAGCTTGTGGGGCCTTTTCGGGTTGAGGATGGAGTCAAGCTCAACTCCCAGTCCTACTGCCAGTTTCTGGAAGACACCTTCTTCAAGCAGTGGTACAGGAAGAAGTCTGCATCCTTCAAGAAAAACATGATTTTCATGCAGGACAATGCTCCATCACACGTGTCCAAGTACTCCACAGCGTGGCTGGCAAGAAAGGGTATAAAAGAAGAAAATCTAATGACTCCTTGTTCACCTGATCTGAACCCCATTGAGAACCTGTGGTCCATCATCAAATGTGAGATTTACAAGGAGGGAAAACAGTAGACCTCTCTGAACAGTGTCTGGGAGGCTGTGGTTGCTGCTGCACGCAATGTTGATGGTGAACAGATCAAAACACTGACAGAATCCATGGATGGCAGGCTTTTGAGTGTCCTTGCAAAGAAAGGTGGCTATATTGGTCACTGATTTGTTTTTGTTTTGTTTTTGAATGTCAGAAATGTATATTTGTGAATGTTGAGATGTTATATTGGTTTCACTGGTAAAAATAAATAATTGAAATGGGTATATATTTGTTTTTTGTTAAGTTGCCTAATAATTATGCACAGTAATAGTCACCTGCACACACAGATATCCCCCTAAAATAGCTATAACTAAAAACAAACTAAAAACTACTTCCAAAACTATTCAGCTTTGATATTAATTAGTTTTTTAGGTTCATTGAGAACATGGTTGTTGTTCAATAATAAAATTTATCCTCAAAAATACAACTTGCCTAATAATTCTGCACTCCCTGTATTGTGTAACTGTGCATAAACATTGGTTGCATGCAGGTAGGCAGGCTTAGTAAGGTCAGCGGCCAGGCTAGTACTTTAATATGCTAATAATCAGTAATGTTACTATTGGGGTGGAGGGGCGTCATTGCATTCTTGAACTCAGGCAGCACAATATCTTGAGCTTGCCTTGAATACCATGGGCGTTCCACACCACACATACGCTTCCAGTAGATTGCTAATGAGATCCAGGCAACAGGAGTAAAAAGTGTAGAAGTGAAGCTAAAAGTTTGTCCTTAAGGGAACATGAAATCCAAATTTTTTTTTTCTTTCATGTTTCAGATAGAGCATACAACTTTCCAATTTACTTCTATTATCTTATTTGCCTGTTCTCTTGGTATTCTTTATTGAAAGGCATATTTAGGTAGGCTCAGAGCAGTGATGCACTACCGGGAGTAAGTTGCTGATTGGTGGCTGCAGATGCCTCCTGCTATTAGTGCACTTGATCTGTTCAGCTAGCTTACAATAGTGCATTGCTGCACCTTCAACAAAGGATGCCACTAGAATGCAGTACATTTTATAATATAAGTAAATTAGAAAGTGGTTTGTAAGTGTGCGCTCAATTTGAATAATAAGAGAACAATTTGGCTTGCCTTGATCCTGTAAGCCCTGCTGATATTAATATGCAGATTTGACAATACCAACATTTTTTTGACCAAGTATGGGACAAATACATTTGGAAAAAAAAATCCCATTTGGCAACAAGCTCACCTGCACTGACCAATGCTGTGAGAGTGTACAGTATATATATATTTTAAATCAAAATACACTCAAACTGATTTGTCTAACAAAAATTAACCTTCCAGTGGATTTTTTTTTTTAAAGTTTATTGAATTTATTGTTAACCAACCAGTGACATTACTGGCCCTCCCTTTAGCTTTTCTTCCTTGCTAGACATATTAGTATAGAACATGGAACGTCTCCCATATCAAAGACAGTCCAAAAATAATGATATAGCTGCACCACCAACTGTATTAAAACATCATTATTTTATTGTGCCACTGTTTTAAGTGGCACAATAAAATAATGATGTTTTAATACAGTTGGTGGTGCAGCTATATCATTATTTTTGGACTGACTTCTTGGGACATGGTGCAGGTCCAATAGTTGGCACACCTGCAAACAAGCTGATTTATACCCTTGGTGCTTGTGCAATTCTTTGCTTCCCATATCAAAGACAGATATGCTAACTGGTTCACTGAGAAATTTAAAGGGACATGACAGTCAAAATTCAACTTTTATGGTTTAGATAGAGTGCAATTTTTAAGAAACTTTTCAGTTCACTTTTGTTATCAAAGTTACTTTGTTCTCTTGGTATTCTTTCTTGTAAAGCATAACTAGGTAGGCTCTAAAGCAGCAACTAGGAAATAGCTGGTTGTTACACACACACCTCTTGTCATTGGCTCAACATATTTAAGCAATTTTATTTGAGGTATTATCTTTAGCATCAGTGAGTGTAATGTGGCCACTATTACTAACCAGCCCTCCATGGGGAAAAAAAGTTTAGGAATCCCTTGTATAGATAGCTATAACAGGACAGAGCATACAAAATGACAAATAAATGGAAAAGTTACAACATGATATCTTACCCACAGTACAAATGTAAGAAATAAAATAAACCACACCGATTATATACATATCAGGGCATTTTCTCTTTGCATTTTTATGTCCCTTTAAAGGGACAGTATACACTCATTTTTATATTACTGCATATAATAGAAACTACTATAAAGAATAATATGCACAGATACTAATATAAAAATCCAGTATAAAACCGTTTAAAAACGTACTTAGAAGCTCCCAGTTTAGCAAAAAAAAACTGTATGGGCTATATTAATAGATCTACAAAACATTTATGCAAAGAAAAATCTAGTGTATAATGTCCCTTTAAGGAACATAAAAGAACAGTCATTAGCAGATTCAGCAACTGAGCAAAGATAATACACAAAGTGATTTGGATGAAAGTGGTGAGAAAGAAAACACGCTATGTCAACTCAGCTAAATGTCTTTTCATCTCAGAAAAAAACCAAGCAAGAGATCGGCTGACAGCTCTGTGAAACTCTTTTGTGTTGTAAGAGAACTCACCAGTCCCATCTAATATCCATATAATATAGCGCAAATCTTTATTTCAGCACCTTAGTTGTAAATTAAACCCCTTGCCAAGCATCTCTTTTTAATTCCTCCACACCTGTCATCCAGTGGCAGTTCTATGGGGGATGCTATGCATCTTCACATGCATGTATAGAACCCACATTTAGCTGTAAATGGCTCAATATATTATGTGTGCTGTACCTTTCAACTTTTTCACTACCTTGCACCTAGAGTTGCGTTATTTAACCCCCTATAGCGCAGCCATTACAAGTTTTCAAACAGCCGGCTTGTGGGCGTGATATGGCTGCGTTGAGCTTCATACCGCACACAATACAAGCGCTGTTTTGACGTGCTTGTGCTCTTTCCCCATAGTCATCAATATGGAGAGCGGGTCAGAAAAAAACCTAACATCGCGGTCGCGATCGCGGAATGAAAAGCTTCGGAATGCAGCCTCATTGATGTTTATGGGGAAAAATAAAGTTATGTTTAAACGTAACACCCTAACATAAACCCCAAGTCTAAACACCACTATTCTGCTGCCCCCGACATTGCCAGCACCTACATAATGTTATTAAACCCTAATTTTCCACACCCGATATCGCCGCCACCTAAATAAAGCTATTAACCCTAATCTGCCGCCCCAACATCTCCACCACTATACTAAAGTTATTAACCCCTATTCCCCTGCACCCCGACATCACCCACACTATAATAAATCTATTAACCCCTATCCCGCCACTCCCCGATATCGCTGCCACTAAATAAAGCTATTAACCCCTAAACATCTTTCCTCCCACATCACTGCCACTAAATAAACCTGTTTACCCCTAAACCGCCAGCCGCCCACATCGCAACAACCTAAATTAAACTATATATTGACCCCTAAACCTAACCCTAACGTAACCCTAACACCCCCTAACTTTAACATAATTAAAATAGAGCTAAATTAAACTTACAATTATTAACTAAATAATTCCTATTTAAACTAAATACTTACCTGTGAAATAAAACCTAAGCTAGCTACAATATAACTAATATTTATATTGTAGCTAGCTTAGGTTTTATTTTTATTTCACAGGTAAGTTTGTATTTATTTTAACTAGGTAGACTTTTTAGTAAATAGTTATTAACTATTTACTAACTACCTAGTTAAAATAAATACAAACTTACCTGTGAAATAAAACCTAACCTGCCTTACACTTAAACCTAACATTACAAAAAATAAAAAACCTACCATTACAAAAAATAACAAACAAAATTATCTAAAACAATAAAAAATATTCCTATTCTAATACCCTTTAAAAAACAAACAAAAAAACACCCCAAAATAAAAAAGCATACTCTAGAATAAACTACCAAGGACCCTTTAAAAGGGCCTTGTGTGGGCCCTTAAGAGGGCCTTTTGTAGGGCATTGCCCTAAAGTTAACAGCTCTTTTGCTACAAAACAAAACAAACAGTATACAAACCCCCCCCCCCAGCCCACAAAATAAAAATAAAGTAAAACCTAATCTACCCATTTGCCCTGAAAAGGGCATTTAGCTCTTTTTCCTGCCCTTAAAAGGGCATTCAGCTCTTTTATGAAATGCCCAAGCCCTAATCACAAAATAACAAATTATCAAAAATAATAAAAATTATTCCTATTCTAATACCCATTAAAAAACAAAAAACCTAATCTAGAATAAACTACCAATAGCCCTTAAAAGGGCCATTTGTAGGGCATTGCCCTAAGTTAAACAGCTCTTTTACCTGAAAAAAAAAATACAAACCCCCACCCCCCAAACCCACAAAATAAAAAAATAATATCTAAAAAAAACCTAAGCTAACCATTGCCCTGAAAATGACATTTGTATGGGCATTGCCCTGAAAAGGGCATTTAGCTCTTTTACCAAAAGGCCAAACCCTAAACTAAAAAAAAAAAAAAACCTTAAAAAAAACTAATCACTAACCCCCAAATCCACTTACAGTTTTTGAAGTCCCGCTTGAACGATCTTCATCCAGGAGGCGAGAAGTCTTCATCTAGACGGCCTCTTCTATCTTCATTCCGGCGGCGTGGAGCGAGTCCATCCTGAAGACATCCGGTGCGTAGCATCCTCTTCTTACGGTCGCCGCCGTACACTGAATCTTCAATGCAAGGTACGCGATTCAAGATGGCGTCCCTTGCATTCCTATTGGCTGATTTGATTTTGGAAATTCAAATCAGCCAATAGGATGAGAGCTACTGAAATCCTATTGGCTGTTCAAAATAACCATTAGGATGAGAGCTTCTGAAGTTCTATTGGCTGTTCAAATCAATAATTGTTAGTTTAAACTTAGCTTTTTTTAATTTGACAGGTAAGTTTTAATTTAATTTAAGATAGGGAAATTGTAAATTTAATATAAAATGAGGGGGGCGTTAGGTTTAGGGTTTACTAGTTTAAATTAGTTGCGGTTTAGGGGTTATAAGTTTTAATTTAGTATATTTCGTTGTGGGGGGGCTTGTGGTTTAGGGGTTAATAGGTTTATTGTAGTGGGAGCGGTGTAGGTCTTAAAAACTTTAGTATAGTGGGGGCGATGTGGGCGGATGGCAGATTAGGGGTTAATAATATTAAAATAGTGTTTGTGATGTGGGAGGGTGGCGGTTTAGGGGTTATTAACTTTATTAAAGTAGTGACGATGGGGAGAGAAGGAATAGGGGTTAATAAATTTTATTAGTGGCGGCAATGTCGGGAGCGGCAGATTAGGGGTTAATAAGTTTAATATAGTGTTTGCGATGAGGGAGGGACTCAGTTTAGGGGTTAATAGGTAGTTTATGGGTGTTTAGTGCACTTTTTAACACTTTAGTTATGAGTTTTATGTAACAGTTTTGTTGCTTAAAACTCATACCTACTGCTCTCAGATTGCGAAACGGATCTTGTCGGTATAGAATGGAACGCAAGCTTTTTAGCCTCACCACAAAACTCGTAATGGTTGTGCTATGGAAGTCCCATGAAAAAACATAATTTTTACGTGTGCGGGACTGGCGTTGCGTTACAGGCTAAAAGGCTTGCGGTACAGCTATACCGACAAGACTTGTAATGGCTGCGGTGCTGTTTTAACACTGAAATTACCATTTTTTTCAGCGTTAACAAACGAACGCACAACTCGTAATCTAGCTGTTTGTTAGCCTCCCAAAATATAGAACCGTCACTGCTGCCTTCCCACGTGATAAGAAAAATATTTAGATTGAAAATGGCAGCACAGGACTGAATGTTTACACATTAACATTTTTTTTGTAATATACACTTATCTGGTAAATTGTATTTAATGTTCTACACGTTTTGTACAAAGGTACTTGTAAGCTTCTGTCCACTCCTATGCCATTGTTTTAAAAAAAAAAAAAATATTCTGTGTGTATAATCAGATGCTTTATGGTCCCTTTTCTATGTAAGGTGACATCTCCTGATGCGGGGTAATTTTAGCTCACTATACAGACCTGTGGCACTGGATGTGTAAAAAACTTGACTAAATCCATATGTCAGTACTTCTTTGCCTCAACCACTTCCATGTTGGACATGAGCTCTGCCATCTTTGTTGCACTATTCCAATTATGAACGATTGTTTGGTTTACAGACAAATATAAGATAAGGTACCATGTGTGTGTACATAAAGTGATAAAATAATGAGATCTGATTTTGACTGCAAAGAAAAACATTTATGCAAAGAAAAAATGAGTGTATAATGGCCCTTTAACCAATTGTAATAGGCTGTGGTTTCAAAGCTCAAAACCGGCTATTTCATATGCACAAATAAACCTTAAAATGCTGTTTCTCAGACATTTTATACACCACAGCTGGTAACAAGTCATTAGAAATATATTAAGGGAAAACAATTTTACAGTATACTGTCCCTTTAACCCAAGAGTAGATTATAAAACCCTTAATCACATGACAAACAAAAATCAGTATTTCTTACCATAATACCTTCATTGTTTTGACTGGCTGCAAGGAGCAAAGCTGTTTATATTACAAAATTATACCTGAGGGGAGCATATATAGAAATATGAATTAAAGAAAATAGATGTTGAAAACGGCATTCAACAACAGAACAGAGCATTAGAGGGACAGTCTATTCCAGAATTTGTATTGTTTAAAAAGATAATCCCTTTATTACGGTTATATTAATATACTTTTCACCTCTGTGATTACCTTGTCTTTGCAGACTGCCCCCTTATTCCAGCTCTTTTGACACTTACATTTTAGCCAATCAGTACCCTCTCATAAGTAACTCAACGAGCGTGAGCATAATGTTATCTGTATGGCACACATGAACTAACGCACACTAGCTGTGATAAATTGTCAAATTCATTGAGATAAGTGGCGGTCCTCAAAGGCTTAGAAATTAGCATATGAGCCCACCTAGGTTTAGCTTTCAACTAAGAATACCAAGAGAACAATGCAAATTAGATAATAAAAGTGAATAGGAAAGTTGTTAAAAATGACATGCCCTATCTGAATCATGAAAGTTTAATTTTTACCAGACTGTCCATTTAAGTGTACTTGGTAATGCCTTTAGGGTTGTATAACACCCCCCCTGTGTTTCAATTATTACTATTAACGCAGATAAGTATTGATTTTCTGCTCCCAATTATCACCCAGGAGACCCTGTTTACTTGTCGTCAATAATATTTGACTTAATAGGTCTACACTATATTGGACCCTGAAAGTAAATGAGGTTGCTTACAAATTGGTTCTTCCCAAAATTCTTCCCATACCCTCTGTTTCACACCTCTCTCCTCAAGTGATTTGTCACTAACTGCTTTTCTAAGACTAATAAGCTCCCTAAACCTGTTTCTGTTGATGGCCACAAAAGAATGTCAGTAAAATTCTGGACTCCAGGTGACAAAAATTCCAACTTTTTTTTCACGTGAATGGCTGCTCGCTGGCTGAGCATTCCTGGGTGCTATCCATAAATGTCATTGCTCCCTCTTTCGTCACCATCTTTAAAACATATTTTCCTGACTAACCAGCCTATGCACCCATAGGGTCCCTTTCCGCATTGTGATTCAGCAGTTATTTACCTCATCGTTCAAAACGAATGACACATTGCGTCCTAATTGGTGGGAAATTCTTTGTCATTAGTACATTGCATTTTTGTGCTTTTTTAAACTAAAACGATACTGCGACCCTTCCAGTGCCAGTGAATTTGTTCTTTTGATATTTACTGGGTGTGATTTTTTTTTTATCTGCTGTTTCCAAACATCCATTGTCTGATCCGGATTGATTCTCTATTGCCTGAACTAACCTGGTTTATGTTGTGGGTCTTTTGCATGGAATCTATTGTTGCTAAATCCTGCTTGTTTGCATCTGCTTACTAGCCCTTTCTCCGAATATCCAGCAAGTTCTGGTGGGGTTACTATAGCTTCCCTCCTCAATACCTGGGTCCACTTTCTGAGTGACATTAGTTGAAAGGTTGTTACAATAAAGTAGCTGCACAGTAGGTGTTATAGATACTTTTAATGATCAGCAAAATATTACAGTTAAAAAGCACTGGTAATTAGAGACCTATTGTTATTTCTCTTGCTCTCTCTCTGCTTGACTTCAAAAGTTTTGCTGCACTAGCTTTTCCTATCCATAGAAAATATTGCAGCTTAAATAATTATAGCAAATAATGACCACATGGAAGAAGAACTGGGGAAAATGTCTGTTATTTTCTTGGTTTTTGTAACTCCTAGGATATTTGGAGGTTACTGACTAGAAGGCAAGATAAGATTACAGAGCACTTTAAATAGCTTTTAGTGGTTTTTGTTTTAACGTGTGTGTATGTGTGTATGTGTATATATATATATATATATATATATATATATATATATATATATATATATATATATATATATATATATATATATATATATATATATATATATATATATATATATATACACATATATATATATATATATATATATATATATATATACATACACACACACACACACACATATACACACACATACACACACGTTAAAACAAAAACCACTAAAATGTATTATTATTTTTATTATGTATATATATATATATATATATGAGATACACAGGACATTCCTAAAAACAGGAATAAAGGAAAACAAGAAGCTGGACAAAAAAAAATAGAAAAATAGACACAATGGCAGGTACCTGAAATTAGTTCCAGAGATATTAAAAGCTGTAATAGGGTAGCCTGAGGAAGGGACAGGAGCCCTGAACATTGCTGAAGCTGTGGTTGCACTGTCAGATGTGTGTGTAACATTTCTTGTATAGAATACATTTGCATGAAGATATTAGTGTGCCCTTCTGCTCTTTGTGAAAGTGTAATAGGTTAGCAAATGTGGGTGTGACTGGTGGTTGAACGCTACAACAGTGTGTAATAACTAGTAGGTGCAGGTACTGACAATGGGCATCAAATACATATAGCATCAATAGGCAGCACACAGCAGTTATGGTCAGCAGGCTCATAGGCATCAGTGTACTACAGGAGCCCTAGTAATAATGGGCAGCAGGACAACAAGCCATAACGGCCAGCAGGAATACAGCTAGTGAAAGCAGGTTATAGTAAGCAGGACAATGGTAGAGAGTGTAACATGAAAGACAAGTTCCAGAAGTGAGTAGTGCCAAGGACAGGCTGTTATCTTACAGACTGTTGTGATATTCTACCAAGTACATCTACAAGGGGGGGGCATCTCCCCACATTTTAGTATAAACCGCAGAATAAAAAAAGACAATTGAATATCTTTTTTTTTTTTTTTTTTTTCTCTTTTAACTGCTCTGAATGTAGCTCAGTTTTAGAGGAAGAAGCACAGTATGCTCGGAGTTACATAGCATTCTGGATTTTGTAGTTCACTATTTCCCTCTCAGTATTGTGCCACTGCAGTTATAGACCCTAATTCCCAGCAGGCATTGTACAGTGGTTGGGAGTGAGCTTCCTGGAAGGCAGAAAGTTTTGCATGAGGTCACAGCCCCTTCTGTGTGTGTGCTTTGAACCATGTAGGGGAGTTTCCGCTCCCACCTCCTTTTTAACAGCAGCAAAGAATAAGTTATCTCATTATTTCATTAATAGCAATGTGCTATAACATAGTGACCAATATTTGAAAAAAATATCTAGGGACACTTTGCAGCAGAGCCATGCCTATTTATGGTTTGCATAACTCCGCCCACTTAGATTGACACCCTCCAAAACAAGCACATTATGGACTAGATTACAAGTGGCACATTATTTAGCGCTAGCATGTTAACTTCGCTAGACAGAGGCTTTATGCATGTGGTGGGTTGCGCTCATTTTATGAGTTGAAAGTAAAAGTTAGCTTGCGAGCGAAAATCTGAAGCACGCAAAAAGTGGAACTTAGAATATTGTGATCTTGTTAACATATTTCCCCGTAGACTTTTGTGGAGTGAGCAAACTGCAAAAAACACCCATACTCACGTGCTAACCCGTCCCCGTATATTCAAGAGCGCTACACCCGACATGAAGTATGAATATTTTACATTGCAATGTTCTTCACATAAAAGAATGTTCTATTTATTATTAAATAAATATTTCTATATATATGATTTTTATATATATATATATATATATATATATATATATATATATATATATATATATATATATATATATATATATATATATATATATATATATATATATATATATATATATATATATATATATATATATATATATATATATATATATATATATACAGGTAGCCCTCAGTTTACGACGGGGTTAGGTTCCAGAAGGAATGGTTGTAAATCGAAACTGTTGTAAATTGAAACCCAGTTAATAATGTAAGTCAATGGGAAGTGATGGTGATAGGTTCCAGGCCCCTCTCAAAATTGTCATAAGTTACACCTAATATATTATTTTAAAAGCTTTGAAAAGCAGACTTTAAATGCTAGACAGGATTATAAATCTAATAAAATAATCACACAACACAGAATATATAATTAAACTAAGTTAAATAAACAAAAACATTTGCTAAACAGCATTATAAACCTAATAAAATAATTACACAACACAGACTTCACTTGCATTTTTCTACAAACAGTTCTTTCTATGCATTCCAATCTGGACTGATTTATAGACAGGAAGATCTTGTTCCTTTGAAATCTGCTCAATAGCTTAGGTCTGGTTAAACTGATTAATTTCAGCTTGCTTTGCTTTGCTGCAACACAAGCGGACAACTCCACCTACTGGCTATTTTAATAAATGCACTGCTTCTCAATGCTTTTCAATAGCAGTCACATGACTGGAAAAAAAAGGTTGTTATTCTGAAATGGTGTAAATTGAACCGTTGTAAAACGAGGGCCACCTGTATATGTATATGTATGTGTATATATATATATATATATATATATATATATATATATATATATATATATATATATATATATATATATATATATATATATATATATATATATATATGTATAGATATATACAGACATATATATAGGAATATCTGTTTAAAATTACTAGGAACTTATTCCCCTATGTGTAGAACATTTGAATATGAAATATTTACAGTACATACACAGTTAAACACTTTATTAAATATGAATATAACATAAATATGATTTCTTGTTTTCAGCTACTTGACTGCAAAGGGCTTTAATACACATACACATATATATGTGACAAAAAGAGTGGCTATGAGAATAGCAGATATTCAAAAAAATTATCAAAAGATCTGTGAATATAAAGTGATAAAAAAGGATATGTACCGATGTTAAAAAAAGAATATGTACATATCCTCAGCAGCAATGCACTACTGGTGATTGGTGGGTACGCTCATTTGTCTTTTGTCATTGGCTCACCAGATATGTTCAGCTAGCTCCCAGCAGTGCATTGCTTTACTGGAGATTTTAACTGTGTGTTTTGCATGGTTTATACATATTTATATGCAACCAACAGTGCAATAATACATGCATTTTCTTCTTGCACTGTTACAGCCCTTTAATGCAGGTTAAAGGGACAGTATACTGTAAAACTGCTTTTTCCTTAAAGGGACACTCAAGTCAAAATTAAACTTTCATTATTCAGACAGAACATGCAATTTTAAACACCTTTCTAATTTACTTCCATTAACAAAATGTGCACAGTCTTTTTATATTTATACTTTTTGAGTCACCTGCTCCTACTGAGCATGTGCAAGAATTCACAGAATATACGGATATGCATTTGTGATTGGTTGATGGCAGTCACATGATACAAGTGGAGTAGAAATAAACATAACTTTGAAATTTGTCAGAAAAAAATCTAGTACTCATTTGAAGCTCAGACTAAGTGCAATTGCATTGTCTTTTTATCATGTATTTGCTGATTATGAAAATCTACTGTATTTACTGGTCCTTTAATGTATTTCCAGCTGCAGAGTATAGACTGTATGAGAAATTGAATTTTCTGGTTTATTTGTGTATATGAAATTGCTGGTTTTGTGCTCTGAAACCACAGCCTATCACAACGGGTTGAGCTTGCAGGTAAAATTATACCTCGTTATGTTATCACTTTGTGTACGCACACTTGCTTCCTTATCTTATATATGTCTGTAAACCAAATCCCAATACTTAAAGTGAAGGTAAACTTAGCAAGGTTCGATAATGTTACATGCAAATACATAGCAAATTAATGGTACTTTAAGTCATCAGTTTTTGTATTGTAAAATATTTACCTAGTTATCGCCGTTTTTCTCTCTAATTCTCATCGTTGTATAAACAGCCCGTTTTTTTAGTTTTTTTTGTCAGTCCGGTCACGTTCTTCTAGTAGCCAATAACAGGTCTGGCCGTTAGGCGGCCGTCATTTGACGTCACTACATTTCTGGACGGTCTGCGCATGCGTCGGCTATATTTCCTGTCCCTTCCAAGTCCTGCTCGTTCCTGTTTAGCGCATGCGCAATTCATCACACTTGCCGAGATGTATTATTAGAGAAGACAAGGGGAAATAGCGTAGTACTCTGCTTTATGTGCGCATGCGATGTCAATCGTGAACGCGCTTTTCAAATACGTATAGAGCGGGTGGGACCGCTCTATACGCTATACAGTCAGAAACCAGGAAATACATGGAGGGAGGAGCAAAGACCGGTCAAGAACGTTGATAAAACAGTGGGTTATACATTTATTTATATACCAATATGTGATAAAAAATAAGCGATCTTACATTGTAGTACATGGGTAACATAACACTGCTTTCAAAAATGCAAAACTTTACCTTCACTTTAAAGAGAACAACAGGAAATTATAATTTCATTGATTATCTCTTCTACATCCCACCAGGAGTGTAATTTCTTCTGCTGGCTGTGTTTATATACTTGTCAACAGTCTGGACTCAAGACCAAAAACTTTCAGTATAGGTGGGGATACCACAGGCTAAATCAGCTATTTCATATGCTGAAATAAGGGTAAATGAGCTACTTGTAAACAATTGAATGCACTCCAACATATAAAATGGATAATTGGGAACAAATTAAAGGGGAGGAACATTTTTGGGCAAATCATCATGCTCCTTATCACCTCCCTTACTTTTAAGCACATAATTGGACTAGGAAGAATAGCTTTACAGCAAGCACCACCATAAGCAAGCAAGGGTTAAATTATTAACGCTTCAGCATTTGTATAGCAAGACACTATAAAGCACATTAGTTTTATATAGATGTTACACAGCCTGAAATTAGACTCTGAGGCCAATTTAACAAATGTCTGTCGGACCTGATCCGACAGTGCGAATCAGGTCCGTCAGACATCGCTAAATGCGGAGAGCAATACGCTCTCCGCATTCAGCATTGCACCAGCAGCTCACAAGAACTGCTGGTGCAACACTGCCCCCTGCAGACTCGCGGCCAATGGGGCCTCCAGCAGGGAGGAGTCAATCAACCCGATCGTACTCGATCAGGTTGAATTGTGACAATTCCTGTCTGCCTCATCAGAGCAGGCGGACAGGGTTATGGAGCAGTGGTCTTTAGACCGCTGCTCCATAACTTGTGTTTCTGGCGAGTCTGAAGACTCGCCAGAAACACGGGCCCTCAAGCTCCATTCGGAGCTTGATAGATGGGCCCCAGTGATATTACCACAGTATGTTTAACCTGCTAACTGCTGTGCTGGGGCGGCTGGAATGGAAAACTATATGTAGTTATAGAGGGGATTTGTTTCTTATATTTTACTTTTGCTGAAATACTATTGAAAGTTTCACAAGTAGGTGGCATTTTATGGGATAGTCTTTTTTTTTTTTTTTTAAATCTTTTATGCAGCAGTGATTGTGGGAAGTAGGTTAATGTTCTCTGAATTTCAGTCCCAGCACACAAAGAGCCTGATATCTTAAGCCCCTGCTAAGTAAAGGCTCAGTGTATAAATGGGGGAAATAACACATGTTCCACATTGTGCAACACAACTGCCTTTGTCCTAGAGCAAAAAAAAATAGTGTCACTTGTAATCTGCCCACTATTGGGTATAAGAGAGGCTTAACCCCTTATTCAATGCTTTCATTTAAACACTGCTATAAGTCATATTTCAGTGAGTGAGCCACACAAGTTATATATTTTTTCAGCAGGACAAGCAGATTCAGAATATAGCCAAATGTGAAAAAAGGTGCTTTGCAGTTATAATATAATGTAGAGGGTCCCCTTGTGCCAGAGAAGAAATAAAAGCATGTTTTTGTCAGGTGATTGTTGTCACCACAGTCATCACTTGGCTATTTATATAATACATTTATTATTATTTTTTTAATGGGACTTGGTTAACTATAAAATAAACTCTAAAACCTTTTTCATTTTTATTATATGCCCCATAATCTATAATTAAGTGTAAAATCTTGTGTATTAACTTTTTTAATATGGGGTCTTGGCAGGCGATTCTCTTTCAAATTATTGTCTGTAGCTGATATGTGAGCTGAGATTAAAGGGACATTATACACTCATTTTTTCTTTGCATAAATGTTTTGTAGATGATCTATTTATATAGCCCATAAAGTTTTTTTTTTTTTTTACATGTATAGTTTTGCTTATTTTTAAATAACATTGCTCTGATTTTCAGACTCCTAACCAAGCCCCAAAGTTTTATGTGAATGCCGTTAGTTACCTTCTCCAGCTTGCTCCTGTTTGTGTAAAGGGTCTTTTCATATGCAAAAGAAGGGGGAGGGGGGAGTGTCTTATTTCCCACTTGCAGTGGGCTTTCCAGCTACCTTTTCAACAGAGCTAAACTAAGAGGTTCTAAGTACGTTTTTTTTTTTATAATATATCTTTATTAAAGAAGAGTTACAGCACCAGACGTAACTAGCACACATCAAGTAAAACATTATTTCAGTTTACATATATCACGGCAAGATTAGCACTCAGTTCACATGTTGGTAGAGAGGAGACAAAGTCCTGCCCTCATTAAGGTGTTGAAATGACAGTTCCGTGCCATTGTATGATATACATCCGATTGTATGCGTGCGTCATCATCTGTCCAATTATCTGTACCCCTTCATTTTCAGTATTATATAAACAAA
Source organism: Bombina bombina (assembly GCF_027579735.1). Classification (NCBI taxonomy): domain Eukaryota; kingdom Metazoa; phylum Chordata; class Amphibia; order Anura; family Bombinatoridae; genus Bombina; species Bombina bombina. The sequence goes on along the minus strand of NC_069499.1, from coordinate 1,116,962,257 downwards.
AACTTAACATAACACATAACTCTATGTAACATACTCACATTTTTAACACAAAGAAACAGCCCACCCAGGCCAGTATCTAGTGGACATTTGCTCGGGGGGGAAGAAAAAAAAAAAAAGGGAGAGTATACTGAAGACAAGCTGGAAAAGTCCTAAGATGGGAAGGAGGGAAGTGAGTTACTACATCCTCAGAAAAAGGATGCTACTGCGATCTCATTCACAGGTTCTGTTATGCCCGTATTAGTAAGAGAGTCATACAAAGCTCTCCACTCCCCTCTCAACGCTAATTACACTTTACACATTGATTCGGATGTTGGGGATTCCATTTACTTCGCCTACTTGGCGTGATATAATCTAGATGCAGCATTCTGACCTGGGCCTCTCTCAGTGTCATACTAAGTGTAGCTGCCTTAACCTTCAGGATACTGTCTGTGATGTCTGTATTAGTGATGTCGGGTGTGAGTTCCTTCCGTATACCCTCTAACATAGCACCTTGTGTCTTGGCTGTTTGATGTCTAAGTAGAACCCTGTAAAGTGCCGAAATGGAGAAGCTTCCCAAACTATATGCTGTTTGTGTGATCACAAATGGAGATTGACTCCAGAAGTTTTTTATCAGAGTCTATCAGAGAAGTCACATAGTGCCTAATTTGTAGATAGGCAAAAAAATGCCTGTGTGGCAAATCAAATTTGGTTTTTAGTTCTTGAAAAGACCTGACTGTGTGCAACAACGGATCCAGAAGATCCCCGACTCTATTTAGACCTTTCTCCCTCCACTCTGCAAAGGGTGCATGGTCATTTCCTCCCGGGAAATCAGGGTTCCCTATAATAGGGATAAACTTTGGAGAAGGTCGGATCCGGCCAAGCAGCCTGTGAGCCTGAGCCCAAACCTTAAGCGAATCTTTATACATAAGATTGTTTTTTAGCCGATGTGGGAGGTCGCCCGGCGAGAGATAAGGCAACATGTTCAAAGCCAGAGGTGCCACTACCGACTCCTCTAGTGATTTATCATAAAAGTGGCATGTATCTAACTGCCAGTCCATAACCAGCCTCAGCAGCGCTGCCCAATTATAGAACTTGATATTTGGAAGACCCAGACCTCCATCCAAAAAGGCATGGTGAAGTTTGTGGGTAGCCATTCTCGTTTTTTTCCCCCTCCACATAAACTGCCGCATTGCTCTCTCTAGTTTTTTGATGTCACTCTTATGCAGCATGAAAGGCAACATCAGAAGTGAAACTAATAAGGTATACCAAAGCGCCAACTATACGAAGGCTGGGTCTGAACCTAATGCAATATTGTCAAACGATTACAATAAACAATTTATTGAGTACACAAATAAGTTAAAAACATGGATCCATGTATAAACAATCAAATTTATACAACAATAATAGCTAAATGAATAGTTAAAACAAATAGTTATGTAACGGATATAGCATTTAAAATTGTGCAAACATTGCTCTTAAAAATATTCATAAAAAATTCCAAATTTAGTATAAGGCTCACAACAGAAATTCAACTTTGTGTTTACCATATACACATACACAAATTTGTACAGCAATAATAGCTAAATTAATAGTTAAAACAAATAGTTAAATAGCAGATATGGCATTTAAAATTGTGCAAACAATGCTCTTAAAAAATATTCCTAAAAAATTCCAAATTAAGTATAAGGCTCACAACAGAAATTCAACTTTGCGTTTACCACATACACATAATAGGTGAAATATATTAGTCAGTTATATAATATTATCTAACCAATAATGTTTTCGATTCTATGCAATACTAAATATTGCCAATAGTGACTAATGTGTAAGGCTCTGAGTAAGACCTTTAACTGTGTGTTTACCACATACGCATTGTCAAGTAAAAAATATTGTGACAGCAATAAGCCAATGTAAAGAATGTGTATCAAAAAAGTTGTGTGCAAAAATTAGTGTACAAAAGATATTAATGGTCAAAAAATAGGTTGATCTTCACAAAACGTGAATTAAGAACAAAGATTGTGAAAAATGAAAAACCAAAAATTTACAAAAACATTGTGGTGTGTTCCAATAGTAACTTATATAAATGTAAATAATAGTCCAAAAAATAGTCCAACAGTGAAAACTTAATAGAAAAAATAATCCAACAATAAATTATAATAAGTAGTGTGTCTCTTTAAGAAAAAACAATAATCCTTAAAGTGTTGTGAATCCTAACAGCAATAGTTATGGTGATTTTCCAAGTGTTTTATACTGAATAGCAGTGTCAGTACTTGCTAGCCGTTTTCCAACCCAAAATTCTATCTTCTTGGCAAATATTTTGTTATAATCCCTGGATGATCCTTCTGTAAAAGAAAGATATGATGGTGTAGATTGTTTCTTCTGTTATGTGTGATCAGTCCACGGGTCATCATTACTTCTGGGATATAACTCCTCCCCAACAGGAAATGCAAGAGGATTCACCCAGCAGAGCTGCATATAGCTCCCCCCCTCTACGTCACTCCCAGTCATTCTCTTGCACCCAGCAACTAGATAGGATGTGTGAGAGGACTATGGTGATTATACTTAGTTTTTATAACTTCAATCAAAAGTTTGTTATTTTACAATAGCACCGGAGCGTGTTATTGCCTCTCTGGCAGAGTTTGAAGAAGAATCTACAAGAGTTTTTACTATGATTTTAACCGGAGTAGTTAAGATCATATTGCTGTTTCTCGGCCATCTGAGGGAGGTAAAAGCTTCAGATCAGGGGACAGCGGGCAGATGAATCTGCATTGAGGTATGTAGCAGTTTTTATTTTCTGAATGGAATTGATGAGAAAATCCTGCCATACCGTTATAATGACATGTATGTATACTCTACACTTCAGTATTCTGGGGATGGTATTTCACCGGAATTACTCTGTTAAAAGTACATTAAACCTTTTAATAGGTATTTATTATGTTAAACGTTTTTGCTGGAATGTAGAATCGTTTGCATTTTCTGAGGTACTGAGTGAATAAATATTTGGGCATTATTTTTCCACTTGGCAGTTGCTTGTTTTAATTGTGACAGTTTCGTTTCTCTCTCACTGCTGTGTGTGAGGGGGAGGGGCCGTTTTTGGCGCTCTTTGCTACGCATCAAAAAATTCCAGTCAGTTACTCTTGTATTTCCTGCATGATCCGGTTCATCTCTAACAGATCTCAGGGGTCTTCAAACTTCTTTCGAGGGAGGTAGATTCTCTCAGCAGAGCTGTGAGACTTATATATTGACTGTGATTAAAAACGTTGCTCTGTAATTTTTATGTTTCAAATTTAATTATTGTTACTTTACTAATGGGAACAAACCTTTGCTAAAAGTTGTGTTGTTTTTAAGGATTGATGCTATAACTGTCTTTCAGTTCATTATTTTAACTGTCATTTAATCGTTTAGTGCTTCTTTGAGGCACAGTACGTTTTTGTTAAATAAGATTGTAACCAAGTTGCAAGTTTATTGCTAGTGTGTTAAACATGTCTGATTCAGAGGAAGATATCTGTGTCATTTGTTCCAATGCCAAGGTGGAGCCCAATAGAAATTTATGTACTAACTGTATTGATGCTACTTTAAATAAAAGCCAATCTGTACAAATTGAACAAATTTCACCAAACAGCGAGGGGAGAGTTATGCCGACTAACTCGCCTCACGTGTCAGTACCTGCATCTCCCGCCCGGGAGGTGCGTGATATTATGGCGCCTAGTACATCTGGGCGGCCATTACAGATAACATTACAAGATATGGCTACTGTTATGACTGAAGTTTTGGCTAAATTACCAGAACTAAGAGGCAAGCGTGATCACTCTGGGGTGAGAACAGAGTGCGCTGATAATACTAGGGCCATGTCTGATACTGCGTCACAGCTTGCAGAACATGAGGACGGAGAGCTTCATTCTGTGGGTGATGGTTCTGATCCAAACAGATTGGATTCAGATATTTCAAATTTTAAATTTAAATTGGAGAACCTCCGTGTATTACTAGGGGAGGTTTTAGCGGCTCTTAATGATTGTAACACTGTTGCAATACCAGAAAAATTGTGTAGGTTGGATAAATACTTTGCGGTACCGGCGAGTACTGACGTTTTCCTATACCTAAGAGACTAACTGAAATTGTTACTAAGGAGTGGGATAGACCCGGTGTGCCGTTCTCACCCCCTCCAATATTTAGAAAGATGTTTCCAATAGACGCCACCACACGGGACTTATGGCAAACGGTCCCTAAGGTGGAGGGAGCAGTTTCTACTTTAGCTAAGCGTACCACTATCCCGGTGGAGGATAGCTGTGCTTTTTCAGATCCAATGGATAAAAAATTAGAGGGTTACCTTAAGAAAATGTTTGTTCAACAAGGTTTTATATTGCAACCCCTTGCATGCATCGCGCCGATTACGGCTGCGGCAGCATTTTGGATTGAGTCTCTGGAAGAGAACCTTAGTTCAGCTACGCTGGACGACATTACGGACAGACTTAGAGTCCTTAAACTAGCTAATTCATTCATTTCGGAGGCCGTGTACATTTAACCAAACTTACGGCTAAGAACTCAGGATTCGCCATTCAGGCACGTAGGGCGCTGTGGCTAAAATCCTGGTCAGCTGATGTAACTTCTAAGTCCAAATTACTTAATATACCTTTCAAGGGGCAAACTTTATTTGGGCCCGGTTTGAAAGAAATTATCGCTGACATTACAGGAGGTAAGGGCCACGCCCTGCCTCAAGACAAAGCCAAAGCTAAGGCTAGACAGTCTAATTTTCGTCCCTTTCGGAATTTCAAAGCAGGAGCAGCATCAACTTCCACTGCACCAAAACAGGAAGGAGCTGTTGCTCGTTACAGACAAGGCTGGAAACCTAACCAGTCCTGGAACAAGGGCAAGCAGGCCAGGAAACCTGCTGCTGCCCCAAAGACAGCATGAACCGAGGGCCCCCGATCCGGGACCGGATCTAGTGGGGGGCAGACTCTCTCTCTTCGCCCAGGCTTGGGCAAGAGATGTTCAGGATCCCTGGGCGCTAGAGATCATATCTCAGGGATACCTTCTAGACTTCAAATTCTCTCCCCCAAGAGGGAGATTTCATCTGTCAAGGTTGTCAACAAACCAGATAAAGAAAGAAGCGTTTCTACGCTGTGTACAAGATCTGTTATTAATGGGAGTGATCCATCCGGTTCCGCGGTCGGAACAAGGACAAGGGTTTTACTCAAACCTGTTTGTGGTTCCCAAAAAAGAGGGAACTTTCAGGCCAATCTTGGATTTAAAGATCCTAAACAAATTCCTAAGAGTTCCATCGTTCAAAATGGAAACTATTCGGACAATCTTACCCATGATCCAAAAGGGTCAGTACATGACCACAGTGGATTTAAAAGATGCTTACCTTCACATACCGATTCACAAAGATCATTACCGGTATCTAAGGTTTGCCTTCTTAGACAGGCATTACCAGTTTGTAGCTCTTCCATTCGGATTGGCTACGGCTCCAAGAATCTTCACAAAGGTTCTGGGTGCCCTTCTGGCGGTACTAAGACCGCGAGGAATTTCGGTAGCTCCGTACCTAGACGACATTCTGATACAAGCTTCAAGCTTTCAAACTGCCAAGTCTCATACAGAGTTAGTTCTGGCATTTCTAAGGTCGCATGGATGGAAAGTGAACGAAAAGAAGAGTTCTCTTTTTCCTCTCACAAGAGTTCCATTCTTGGGGACTCTTATAGATTCTGTAGAAATGAAGATTTATCTGACAGAAGACAGATTAACAAAGCTTCTAAATGCATGCCGTGTCCTTCATTCCATTCAACTCCCGTCAGTAGCTCAATGCATGGAGGTGATCGGCTTAATGGTAGCAGCAATGGACATAGTACCCTTTGCACGTCTACATCTCAGACCGCTGCAATTGTGCATGCTGAGTCAGTGGAATGGGGATTACTCAGACTTGTCCCCTACTCTGAATCTGGATCAAGAGACCAGAAACTCTCTTCTATGGTGGCTTTCTCGGCCACATCTGTCCAGGGGGATGCCATTCAGCAGGCCGGGCTGGACAATTGTAACAACAGACGCCAGCCTACTAGGTTGGGGCGCTGTCTGGAATTCTCTGAAGGCTCAGGGACAATGGAATCAGGAGGAAAGTCTCCTGCCAATAAACATTCTGGAATTAAGAGCAGTTCTCCATGCCCTTCTGGCTTGGCCCCAGTTAAAAACTCGGGGGTTCATCAGGTTTCAGTCGGACAACATCACGACTGTAGCTTACATCAACCATCAAGGAGGGACAAGAAGCTCCCTAGCAATGATGGAAGTATCAAAGATAATTCGCTGGGCAGAGTCTCACTCTTGCCACCTGTCAGCAATCCACATCCCGGGAGTGGAGAACTGGGAGGCGGATTTCTTGAGTCGCCAGACTTTTCATCCGGGGGAGTGGGAACTTCATCCGGAGGTCTTTGCCCAAATACTTCGACGTTGGGGCAAACCAGAGATAGATCTCATGGCGTCTCGCCAGAACGCCAAACTTCCTCGCTACGGGTCCAGATCCAGGGATCCGGGAGCGGTTCTGATAGATGCCTTGACAGCACCTTGGAACTTCGGGATGGCTTATGTGTTTCCACCCTTCCCGCTGCTTCCTCGATTGATTGCCAAAATCAAACAGGAGAGAGCATCAGTGATTCTAATAGCGCCTGCATGGCCACGCAGGACTTGGTATGCAGATCTAGTGGACATGTCATCCTGTCCGCCTTGGTCTCTACCTCTAAGACAGGACCTTCTGATACAGGGTCCATTCAAACATCAAAATCTAACTTCTCTGAAGCTGACTGCTTGGAAATTGAACGCTTGATTTTATCAAAACGTGGTTTTTCTGAGTCGGTTATTGATACCCTGATACAGGCTAGGAAACCTGTTACCAGAAGGATTTACCATAAGATATGGCGTAAATACCTATACTGGTGCGAATCCAAAGGTTACTCCTGGAGTAAGGTTAGGATTCCTAGGATATTGTCCTTTCTACAAGAAGGTTTAGAAAAGGGTTTATCGGCTAGCTCATTAAAGGGACAGATCTCAGCTCTGTCCATCTTGTTACACAGGCGTCTGTCAGAATATCCAGACGTCCAGGCCTTTTGTCAGGCTTTAGCTAGGATCAAGCCTGTGTTTAAAACTGTTGCTCCGCCATGGAGTTTAAACTTAGTTCTTAACGTTTTACAGGGTGTTCCGTTTGAACCCCTTCATTCCATTGATATAAAATTGTTATCTTGGAAAGTTCTGTTTTTAATGGCTATTTCCTCGGCTCGAAGAGTCTCTGAGTTATCAGCCTTACATTGTGATTCTCCTTATCTGATTTTTCACTCAGACAAGGTAATTCTGCGTACTAAACCTGGGTTCTTACCTAAGGTAGTCACTAACAGGAATATCAATCAAGAGATTGTTGTTCCATCCTTGTGTCCAAATCCTTCTTCAAAGAAGGAACGTCTTCTACACAATCTGGATGTAGTTCGTGCCCTCAAGTTCTACTTGCAGGCAACTAAGGATTTTCGACAAACGTCTTCCCTGTTTGTCGTGTACTCTGGTCAGAGGAGAGGTCATAAGGCTTCGGCTACCTCTCTCTCCTTCTGGCTTCGTAGCATAATTCGTTTAGCCTATGAGACTGCTGGACAGCAGCCTCCTGAAAGAATTACAGCTCATTCTACTAGAGCTGTGGCTTCCACTTGGGCCTTTAAGAATGAGGCCTCTGTTGAACAGATTTGCAAGGCTGCAACTTGGTCTTCGCTTCATACTTTTTCCAAATTTTACAAATTTGACACTTTTGCTTCTTCGGAGGCTATTTTTGGGAGAAAGGTTCTTCAGGCAGTGGTTCCTTCTGTATAATGAGCCTGCCTATCCCTCCCGTCATCCGTGTACTTTTGCTTTGGTATTGGTATCCCAGAAGTAATGATGACCCGTGGACTGATCACACATAACAGAAGAAAACATAATTTATGCTTACCTGATAAATTCCTTTCTTCTGTTGTGTGATCAGTCCACGGCCCGCCCTGTTTTAAGGCAGGTAAATATCTTTTAAATTATACTCCAGTCACCACTTCACCCTTGGTTTCTCCTTTCTCGTTGATTCTTGGTCGAATGACTGGGAGTGACGTAGAGGGGGGGAGCTATATGCAGCTCTGCTGGGTGAATCCTCTTGCATTTCCTGTTGGGGAGGAGTTATATCCCAGAAGTAATGATGACCCGTGGACTGATCACACAACAGAAGAAAGGAATTTATCAGGTAAGCATAAATTATGTTTTTTAGATCAATAGAAAATGAAATTGTGCTTACCAGTCGACGCGTTTCGGTCACAAAGAGACCTTTATCAAGACTCTCTTGATAAAGTGTTCAAATATAAAAATTCATTTATTAAAATAATAAAAACAGAGCGACGCGTTTCTCAGCAACAAGCTGTTTCATCAGGCTTCATACAACATTAAGGAACACTTGCTATATATATACCCTACATCTAAATAATCTTAATCATTAGCACCTGATAATAGGAGGAGCCTAGAATACCATTGGTCCATAGTAAGCCAATCAAATTGTAATAAACAAGATGACTAATCTGTCATATGTTAAAAAAATCCATTAATGCATTGAAAAATAAACATTTCATCAGTCAATTATGTTAATACATTTGAAGAATATACATTTCATCAGTCAATTGTTCATAAGGTGCCACATATAATAATTGTAGAAAAAAGTCCATATATTTCACTACATAATAATACATCAGGATTGCATAAAATAATTTGAAACGATTTCATATTAATGGAATTAAACAAACATGTTCATAGTGTGTTCAATTTTTATAGCACCAATGATAAGCAATCACATTTAAAAAGCCACCTTCACAAACTTGGGCGTCCTAAACAATACAACACTCACATTAATTGTTTGAAACAAACAAACAAAACGGAAACACATACCTTTTTGTTCTTATTATCCCATAGTGTTATTATAATTTCCTCCATATTTGAGATGTGTATGTAATGCAACTGTTACAAAGTAACAAAATAAGTTGGCGTGTTAAGTGTTGTCTTTGCACTAGACTAAAGCTATACAAGTCTATTATTTATTTGGCGCCTATTTCTTGGCGTTTCAAAGTGGGAACTGAGGGTTGTAAGGGATTTGTTAATCTGCATACTACTCCTAAGCTTGATTTGATTTTACTGAGTGAGAACCGAAGATATTGTTTCTAAATTCGTGATAAAACAACACTTCTCAAGGTCTGTTTACGGCTGACAGCTGTCTAGTCAGCCTAATGTTCTGACGTGTGAGCCAATGATTGGAAAGCGAAATTGTATGAATGAGAGTGGGCGTGAGGAGGCAGGCCAGACCGATATTCTAACTATGTGATTGCTTTTACTACGGCACTATACTAAACAGTAAGATAGGAGTGTCCATAGCCATCCCAAAGGCGATAATTGTATGAATGAGAGTGGGCGTGAGGAGGCAGACCAGAATGGTATTCTAACTATGTGATTGCTTTAACTACGGCACAATACTAAGTAGTTAGATCGAAGTGTCCATAGCCGTCTTAAAGGCATATTGTGCTGACGCATATCTGAAGAGATAATACACTCTCTCAAAACCCGTTATTCTGAGCCCGTTAGTGTGAGAATACACACTCTCAAAACCCATTGCGGCTAATAAATTATCAAATCAGCCCTATACTCTGACGTATTGGCTATTGATAGGTTAGGGGAAATTATATGGTGTAATATGATGGGTCAGTCCAAGGGAATGGTAGTACTATAAATCAAAGCCCATTACACGGATTCGTCAATATGAAACTAACCACTCTCATAGCCCAATGCGGCTAACAAGTGTCAGGGCAGCCTATATTCTGACATATTATCTATTAGTTAGGAAAAAGAGAACGTGAAGGGGCGGACAAAGATGACGATAGTAATAAATTCTGGCATTGTATACAGCGCAAGGCTAAATAGTAAGATCGGGGTGTCTACTAAATGCCTAAAGGAGCTTGTTAACAAAATGTCACTAACGCGTAAACAGGCATAACTCAATTTGTGGTGATCCCTAAAAGAATACATATAATATGGAGTGCCTAACAGATTCATAATTCCTATGTGCTAAACAACAGAGGTATTGAAGTTAAAACTAGATTGAGTATTAAAGATAGACTACATTACTATTAAATTATGTGAGAAAACATGATCATATTGTGGCCAGGTGGTCAATTCCGCAGACCCGTGATTCTCAAGCACACACGGGCCTACTGGAACGGGCCAACCTTGATTATTTTTCAGTTTCCAGGTTTTCCGATGCCTAAGGGCACTCAAGGCCCCTGTTCCTGAGTCTAGTCTATGCTCCTTCTTGTCTATTCCCACATAGTGCATTTGCAACAACTGCAGAGTAGTCATACCCGTCCTCAAGATTATCCTAGCACACATATTTTCACATATGATGCTGTTGGGTGTCTGACCACAAAGTGACATGACCAGCCCTGCGGACCCACATACACGGGTCCACACGGGTCAGCCGTTTAGAAATATGTATCTGGAACAGTGAACTATAAAAGATGTGTGCGCTGCATGTCAGTATATATGAGGCAACATCTGCTAATAAAATACATGTCCTAAGTCGTATTAAAGCATAGTGAACAATTGACAACCCCCTTATTGCTACAGTGATAACAGACAGAGCAAATAGCAAAACAACAGCCATCACATACAGAACAGATAACCAAGTACTAAAACTAGCATTCTTCAGGGTTTTCTGCAACCTATCTTTACATTGTAGCCCAGTAGTTGTATGTATACGAGAAGGTTTGACCAGCTCTGCGGATTCATGAATTTCAACTTCACACAAATCCGCTAAAGCTAGTCTCTCAGAGGCCTGTCTCAAAGCCAATGGTATATGAACATTAAACAGAACCATAACAAGCAACAGAACATTGAACTTAAAAACATTTCTAACAAAGAAAACAAATGTAGAAACATTAATGTATCTTTCTCTCGATTTTGTCATAAACTGGTTAACAGCCAGGGTGGGTTCTTGGCTATTGTAGGCAAAATATATTCCACACCTGGATATTCCAGGCATGACTAGAGTAGTTGACCCGAAGGGTCCAAGATTTTGAGATAGGCCCAGGCGTGGAACAGTCAGCACCATTACAGAAGTCAAAACAGTCATCCTGAACCTTAAATCATACAGCAAAAATTTTCTTTGGAAGGGCTGGGTTGCTCCAAAAAAGTCAATCATTATACTCTAAGATCAATGTGATATTTACATGCAGCGTAATGACAGCTCCCCTCAGTCTGTTCCATTCTGCTTTTCCGTTTTCAAATAGCTTTCCATGGCCTGAGGAGAGTGAAAGAATTTGGGGCCGTGAGCAATCTGCAGCCGCAGCTTCGCAGGAAACAGCAATGCTACTTGCCGTCCCTGCTCATAGAGACGCGAACAGATGGGCACAAACTCTTTGCGCTGTCTCGTGACCTCAGAGGAGAAGTCCTGAAATAACAGCAACCTACTGCCCTCGTAGATGACTTCCTTTCTTAATCTGTAGGCTCTGAGGATTCTCAGCTTCTCCTGGAAGTTTAGGCATTTAAAGATGACCTGTCTCGGTTTGGTGTTATTAGTCTCCAGACTGCGTTCTGGACCCACTCTATGTGCCCTTTCTACATCAATGGGGAGGATGTCTTGTGCAATGCCCAGGAGTTTCGGGAACACTAATGCAGTAAAAGCTAGGAGATCTTTGCCTTTTACCTTCTCGGGTAGGCCTACTATTCGTAAATTATTACGTCGACTGCGATTCTCTAAGTCTTCTACTCTTTCTTGTAGAGCTTTGTTTTAGCGTAAGATTTGTTGCAGAGAGTTGCCTGTTTCAATCTGCCTGTCCTCGACATCTGATATTCTATTTTCAGCCGCCGTAAGGCGTGTTGAATATTGCCTAACCTCGCTGGTAAGTGTGTCTAATCCCGCCTGTAAGCTCTCCATTTTAGGTAGAAAGAAAGATTTGAGCTCTTTCATCAGCTGCCCCTTATCCTCTGCGCTAGTAGATTGGTCCATTAAATGTGGGGATATTTCTGCACTCACTTCAGACTGGTGCCTGCTCTTTTTGTCCCCCATCTTATTTCTATGGGTCATAGCGCCTTCCTGGGGGGGTGTTCTTTCTGTTATATATTATTAAGTGAGATAGTCAGATAGAGTCAAGGCAAAAAGCCCAGCAAATATGTCCTGTTTCTTTATCACAGTGGATCAACAATGAAAAAGTTTCTTAACAATAGCAGGAGGACTTATGTGAGGGTACAGAGGGTGTACCTCAAAACAATTTAGGCACAGCAATCTTATATGTGACTTACAGATCTGAGAATCTCTTCCCCTATCTTTCAGTTCAGATTGTATAGAATGCCTCTGAACCTTAACTGGGCTGTTTCTATCAGAATGACTGCAATATAGCTATCAGCCCAACCTTCTCTCCTACTGGAGTTCCCAAAGTCTGTGTATCTTGCAATTATTTGTACCAAGATCTGGAGTACTGCAACACCGCCAGTTTATGCAGGGCGGTGAGCTCCCAATGCTTGTGTTTCTGGACAGTAGATATTGAGATGTTAACGTTTAAATGTGTGGTTGTAAATTTTCACCCATCCAGTGCAAGGACACATATGGAACTACACACTTGCTCAATCCCCAACAATTCAGAAGTAATACTGATTCCCACACCAGTCTTTGAAATGTGCCCAGGTTGTAATATAAAAGTGTCTCTCAGTGATGGCGGGGAGAGTTATGCAAAGATGTAAAAGATGTATCTTACCCGTACTATGATTCTGAGCTGTGAGGAGATCCGCCTCAAAATGGACCATCAATCCCAGGTGTAACGCTGTCTGGGCATCGTCCTGAGTCTGCTCCGGTTTAATGTGCGGGAAGAAGAGCGCCCGCCAGCCGTTGTGTGCTAGTCAAGATGGCGTCTGGGCGCTTTCGCGCCCTGTAATAGCTGCTGACACAGTGAGTCCGGCCGTCTCAGGCGTTGTAATTGTAGAGCCCCAAACTTCGTCCTTGAAGGATTCTCTCCGGGAGTGTCAGGCAGCCCTCCTCCTCTCAGCTACACTGCTTGGGCCTATCCCCCTCTTCCCTCGTGGCTTATCTGTTAGGCGTGTGAATGGGTGGAGGGGGGGAGCGGCGCTTCTCACCGCGGTAGCCGGGTCTCACTTTCTTGGGGCAAAAAGATGTCTCTCCAGCCACGGTCTTGCCGACCTCAGTCTTCCCTCGGATCACCTCTTTTACACAGACTGCGGGCAAAAATTCCGGCCCGCTACACCACTCTGTACTGATGCACTACAAGTGCCAGCGGACTTGCAGCAGGGGCAGTTGTTATAAGCCGGTGCTTAGAATTGCCGGGTACCCAGTGTACCAAGGCTGGGGTGCACCCAGGCCTCCAGGAGAGTAAAATGTTGCCCACAGGAAGGGTATTTATATAGATTAAAACACTTAATAAAGGCTTACAGCTCCGGAGCTCTCCCTCAAAGCTGCTTTCTCCTTGGCCCGCCCACCGGAAGTCTCTAAGTACTTTTTTAAACCGTTTTAGACTGGATTTTTATATCAGTATCTGTGCATCTTATTCTTTATAGTAGTATCTATTACATGCAGTTATATGAAAATGAGTGTATACTATCCCTTTGAGGAGTTTGAATCAGCTCCCCCATCCAGCTCCCTTACCAGCTATAATAGCCCTGTCTTTTTGTGACGTTGCCACGTTTGTAGTGATGTCACCGGCACTTCTATTGATGGCTTTGGAGTGCCGCCCACTAGGCCACCAATGATCCCAGCCTGTAGTACAGGTGCCGCCACAAGCAGCTTCTCATCCAAATCCCTTTACTTTTTCTGAAAAATATAACCCTCTCTTTTAGTTTCCAGTTATGCCTATTGTATCATATTTCTTTAGCATATTCCCATAGTTTCAATTTCCTTATTGTACATGTTACTGTTCTTTTTACTACTATTTTGTGTTATGCAAGAATTTGATAAATACCAGACATCAGGGCACCATAACACTTAGAAAACAAACCTATCGCCCATTAAAAGCTTTTCAAGTCATGTCATTGGTGGCTAAAGAAAGGTTGCAGGGGGTTATAGCTGTCTCCCTCCTCTTTCTGACATGCATAGCACAGTCTCTTGTTATTTCACCTGGCTGCTTTGAACACGCTGTACCCAAGCTTAGCATTATCCTCCCTATTCCTTCTACCCCTTCAGTTCTCTTGAGCTTAGAACTAACAGTGATAGTATTCTGCATGCGGGTGATAGGACCACAGACCCAGGGCTGAGTTCGGAATTAAAACATCCATGGAAGATTTGGGAGTCCAGCCCTATTTTCCATTGAAGGGACATGGGATTAAAAATTTTCTTTCATGATTCAGACGGAGAATCTAATTTTTTCAACAACTTTACTTCTATTATCTAATTTTCTTCATTCTCTAGGTACCCTTTGTTAAAGAAGCAGCAAAGCACTACTGGGAGCTAACTGAATGCATTGGGTGAGCCAATAACATGAGGCATATATGTGCAGCTACCAATCAGCAGCTCCTGAGCCTACCTATGTATCTTTCAACAAAGGATACCAAGAGAACAAACCAATTTAGATTAATAAAGATTGGAGAAGGTGCCTCATAGTGTTAATACTGTCAGTTACACCATAAATAAAAGATCTAAGCCTGATGAAACAGTTGTTACTGAGAAATGCATTGCTTGCTTGATACTTAGTCTTTTTGGAATAAAACACTTTTACGCTACCTGGTCAAGTTTTTAAGCTGCCAAGCTTATGACCTTACAATATAACATCGGATCCAACCTCAGCTAAGCTGCTGGAGACCAAATAGACAAACAACCATGTTCCAGAGACGGAAGGGGAGTTAGCCGGGTAAATCTATAGGGATCCAGTCTGCCTGATTGGCACATATATGTGCTTCATCAATTTGAGTGTATTTAATCTGTTTTTATTTATGGTGTAACTGACAGTATTACACTATGAGGCACTTTCTCTGATCTTTATTCTTAGAATCTTCGTGGTGCAAGGCCTGACACTTGAGAAGAGCTGCTTGAACTTAAACAGTTTATATAGACTGTTCCATCTGTTTCTCCTACATTGGTGTGTCCGGTCCACGGCTTCATCCTTACTTGTGGGAATATTCTCTTCCCCTACAGGAAATGGCAAAGGGAGCACACAGCAAAAGCTGTCCATATAGTCCCCCCTCTGGCTCCGCCCCCCAGTCATTCTCTTTGCCTGCTCTGAACAAGTAGCATCTTCACGGGGATGGTAAAGAGTATGTGGTGTTAGTTGTAATTTTATTTCTTCTATCAAGAGTTTGTTATTTTAAAATAGTGCCGGTTTGTACTATTTACTCTACAACAGAAAGTGATGAAGAGTTCTGTTAAAAGAGGAGTATGATTTTAGCAACAGTAACTAAAATCCATTGCTGTTCCCACACAGGACTGTTGAAACCAGAGAACTTCAGTTGGGGGGAACAGTTTGCAGACTTTTCTGCTCCAGGTATGACTAGTCCCTATTCTAACAAGACATAGTAATGCTAGAAGACTGTAATTTTCCCTTATGGGATCGGTAAGCCATTTTCTTAGACTCATAACAGAATGAAGGCTTATAAATGGGCTCTATACTGGTTGACACTATTGTGGGCTAAATCGATTGATTTATATAATATTTATATGACTTTTGGAGTGTTTTGTGACTTTGAAACACTTTTGGGAACGTTTTTATTACGCCTGGCAGTTGTTTAGACACCTAATCTAGTCAGGAAGGCCCCTTCACTCTGGTATGCAGAGGGAGGAGGCCTCATTTTCGCGCCTCAGTTGCGCAGTTACTTTTGGAAGCAGTGCATGCAGCTTCATGTGAGAGGGTCCTGTGGCCATAAAAGCGATTTCAAGAAGGCTTATTTCTGTGGTGAATAACCCCCAAGGAAGGTAAAAGCTGCAGCAAAGGCTGTGGCAGGGACTGTAGTGGGTTTAAACTGGTAAATTGAACAATTAGCTCCGGTTTGCTCATTTAAGGGGTTAGAGACTTGAAATTTGGTGTGCAATACTTTCTAAGCATTAAGACACTAGGGTGCAAATTGTGTAAAGATCGGATATTTCCTTCATAGTTTTTCAAACATTCAGAAATAAAGTGTACTCTGTTTATTATTTAAAGAGACATTAACGGTTTTGTTTAAAAATGTTTTTTTTTGCATTAATAGCCTGCTAAAGTCTGTCTAACATGTCTATACCTTCAGATAGCATATGTTCTGGAGGCCAAGGTGGTTCCCCCTTTAAATGTATGTTCAAATTGTGCCATGGCGTCCAAACAAAGTAAGGACAGTACTGTCACATTTAATAAGGTTGCCCAAGATGATTCTTCAAATGAAGGTAGTGGGGATAGTTCATCATCCTCTCCTTCTGTGTCAACACCAGTTTTGCCCGCGCAGGCGACACCTAGTACATCTAGCGCGCCAATGCTTGTTACTATGCAGCAATTAACTGCAGTAATGGATAATTCTATAGCAAATCTTTTATCCAAACTGCCAGCATTTCCCAGAAAGCGTGATTGCTCAGTTTTAAATACAGAGGATGAGCAAGTGGGCGCTGACGATAATTTATCTGTTATACCCTCACACCAGTCTGAATTGGCAGTGAGGGAGGGTCTGTCTGAGGGAGAAATTTCTGATTCAGGAAAAGTTTCTCAGCAGGCAGAACCTGATATCGTGGCATTTAAATTTAAGTTAGAACATCTCCGCGCCCTGCTTAAGGAGGTGCTAACTACTCTTGATGATTGTGACTCTTTGGTGATTCCAGAGAAATTGTGCAAAATGGACAAATTCCTAGAGGTCCCTGTGCACGCTGATGCCTTTCCGATACCCAAGAGGGTGGCGGACATAGTGACCAAGGAGTGGGAGAAGCCAGGTATACCTTTTGTCCCACCTCCTATATTTAAGAAAATGTTCCCCATTGTCGACCCCAGAAGGGACGCATGGCAAACAGTCTCTAAGGTTGAGGGGGCAGTTTCTACGTTGGCCAAGCGCACAACTATTCCCATTGAGGACAGTTGTGCTTTCAAAGATCCTATGGATAAAAAATTGGAAGGGTTGCTTAAAAAGATATTTGTTCAGCAAGGTTTCCTTCTCCAACCAATTTTGTGCATTATTCCTGTCACCACGGCGGCGTCTTTTTGGTTCGAGGAACTAGAAAATTCGCTCCATAAGGAGACTCCATATGAGGAAGTCATGGACAGAATTCACGCACTAAAGTTGGCTAATTCCTTTATTTTAGATGCCGCTTTTCAATTGGCTAAATTAGTGGCGAAAAATTCAGGTTTTGCAATAGTGGCGCGCAGAGCGCTTTGGCTAAAATCTTGGTCGGCGGATGTGTCGTCCAAGACAAAACTGCTTAATATTCCTTTCAAAGGTAAGACCCTTTTCGGGCCAGAATTTAAAGAGATTATTTCAGACATCACTGGGGGAAAGGGCCATGCCCTCCCACAGGATAGGCCTTTCAAGGCTAAGAACAAATCTAATTTTAGTTCCTTTCGCAATTTCAGGAACGGACCGTCTCCTAACTCTGCAGCCTCTAGACAAGAGGGTAACGCTTCCCAGCCTAAACCAGCATGGAAACCAATGCAAGGCTGGAACAAGGGTAAACAGGCCAAGAAGCCTGCTGCTGCTACCAAGACAGCATGAAGGGGTAGCCCCCGATCCGGGACCGGATCTAGTAGGGGGCAGACTGTCTCTCTTTGCTCAGGCTTGGGCAAGAGATGTTCCGGATCCCTGGGCACTAGAAATAGTCTCTCAGGGGTATCTTCTAGAGTTCAAGGAACTCCCTCCAAGGGGAAGGTTCCACATGTCTCGCTTATCTTCAGACCAGATAAAGAGACAGGCATTCTTACATTGCGTAGGAGACCTATTAAAGATGGGAGTGATACACTCAGTTCCAGCAGCGGAACAAGGTCTGGGTTTTTACTCAAACCTGTTTGTAGTTCCCAAAAAAGAGGGAACTTTCAGGGCAATTCTGGATTTAAAAATCCTAAACAGATTCCTCAGAGTTCCATCATTCAAAATGGAAACCATTCGGACTATCTTACCAACAATCCAGGAGGGTCAATATATGACTACCGTGGACTTAAAGGATGCGTACCTACATATTCCTATCCACAAAGATCACCATCAGTTCCTAAGGTTCGCCTTTCTGGAAAAACATTACCAGTTCGTGGCTCTTCCATTCGGTTTAGCCACCGCTCCCAGAATTTTCACAAAGGTGCTAGGGTCCCTTCTAGTGGTTCTAAGACCGAGGGGCATTTCTGTAGCACCTTATCTAGACGACATTCTAATCCAAGCGTCGTCCCTTTCCAAAGCAAAGGCTCATACAGACATTGTTTTAGCTTTTCTCAGGTCTCACGGGTGGAAGGTGAACATAGAAAAAAGTTCCCTGTCCCCGTCCACAAGGGTTCCTTTTCTAGGAACAATAATAGATTCTGTAGAAATGAAGATTTTTCTGACAGAGGTCAGAAAGTTAAAGCTTCTAAACGCTTGTCAAGTTCTTCAATCTATTCCTCAGCCTTCCATAGCTCAGTGCATGGAGGTAATAGGTTTAATGGTTGCAGCAATGGACGTGGTTCCTTTTGCTCGAATTCATCTAAGACCATTACAACTGTGCATGCTCAAACAGTGGAATGGGGATTATGCAGACTTGTCTCCCCAGATTCAAGTAGACCAGTTAACCAGAGACTCACTCCGTTGGTGGTTGACTCAAGATCACCTGTCTCAGGGAATGAGTTTCCGCAGACCAGAGTGGGTCATTGTCACGACCGACGCCAGTCTTTTAGGCTGGGGCGCGGTCTGGGACTCCCTGAAAGCTCAGGGTCTATGGTCTCCGGAAGAGTCTCTTCTCCCGATAAACATTCTGGAACTGAGAGCGATATTCAATGCGCTCCGGGCTTGGCCTCAACTAGCGAAGGCCAGATTCATAAGATTTCAGTCGGACAACATGACGACTGTAGCGTACATCAATCATCAGGGGGGAACAAAGAGTTCCTTGGCGATGAGAGAGGTATCCAAGATCATCAAATGGGCGGAGGATCACTCCTGCCATCTATCTGCAATTCACATCCCAGGAGTAGACAACTGGGAGGCGGATTATTTGAGTCGTCAGACTTTCCATCCAGGGGAGTGGGAACTCCACCCGGAGGTCTTTGCCCAGTTAACTCAACTATGGGGCATTCCAGACATGGATCTGATGGCGTCTCGTCAGAACTTCAAGGTTCCTCGCTACGGGTCCAGATCCAGGGATCCCAAGGCGACACTAGTGGATGCATTGGTGGCGCCTTGGTCGTTCAACCTAGCTTATGTGTTTCCACCGTTTCCTCTCCTTCCCAGGCTTGTAGCCAGGATCAAACAGGAGAAGGCCTCTGTGATTCTGATAGCTCCTGCATGGCCACGCAGGACTTGGTATGCAGACCTGGTGAATATGTCATCGGCTCCACCATGGAAGCTACCTTTGAGACAGGATCTTCTAGTACAAGGTCCATTCGAACATCCAAATCTAGTCTCTCTGCAACTGACTGCTTGGAAATTGAACGCTTGATTTTTTCTAAGCGTGGGTTTTCAGATTCAGTTATAGATACTCTGGTCCAAGCCAGAAAACCTGTGACTAGAAAAATTACCATAAGATATGGAAAAAATATATCTGTTGGTGCGAATCCAAGGGATTCTCTTGGAGTAAAATTAAAATTCCTAGGATACTCTCCTTTCTCCAAGAGGGTTTGGATAAAGGGTTGTCAGCGAGTTCTCTAAAAGGACAGATATCGGCTCTGTCTGTTTTGTTGCACAAACGTCTGGCAGCAGTGCCAGATGTACAGGCATTTGTACAGGCCTTAGTCAGAATCAAGCCTGTCTACAGACCCATGACTCCTCCATGGAGTCTAAACTTAGTTCTTTCAGTTCTTCAAGGGGTTCCGTTTGAACCTTTACATTCCATAGATATTAAGTTACTATCTTGGAAAGTTCTGTTTTTGGTTGCTATTTCTTCTGCTAGAAGAGTTTCTGAATTGTCTGCTTTGCAGTGTACTTCACCCTATCTGGTATTCCATACAGATAAGGTTGTTTTGCGTACCAAACCTGATTTTCTTCCAAAAGTGGTTTCCAACAGGAATATTAACCAGGAAATAGTTGTTCCTTCTCTGTGTCCGAATCCAGTTTCGAAGAAGGAACGTTTGTTACACAATTTAGATGTGGTCCGTGCTTTAAAATTCTATTTAAAAGCAACAAAGGATTTCAGACAGACTTCATCTTTATTTGTCGTTTATTCTGGTAAGAGGAGAGGGCAGAAAGCTACTGCTACCTCTCTTTCTTTTTGGCTGAAAAGCATCATCCGATTGGCTTATGAGACTGCCGGACGACAGCCTCCTGAACGAATTACAGCTCACTCTACTAGAGCTGTGGCTTCCACATGGGCCTTCAAGAACGAGGCTTCTGTTGATCAGATCTGTAAGGCAGCGACTTGGTCTTCTCTGCATACTTTTGCCAAATTTTACAAATTCTATACTTATGCTTCTTCGGAGGCTATTTTTGGGAGAAAGGTTTTGCAAGCCGTGGTGCCTTCCGTTTAGGTAACCTGACTTGTTCCCTCCCTTCATCCGTGTCCTAAAGCTTTGGTATTGGTTCCCACAAGTAAGGATGAAGCAGTGGACCGGACACACCAATGTAGGAGAAAACAGAATTTATGCTTACCTGATAAATTTCTTTCTCCTACGGTGTGTCCGGTCCACGGCCCGCCCTGGCTTTTTAGTCAGGTTTAAATTTTTTTATTTCTGTACACTACAGTCATCACGGCACCCTATAGTTTCTCCTTTTTCTCCTAACCGTCGGTCGAATGACTGGGGGCGGAGCCAGAGGGGGGACTATATGGACAGCTTTTGCTGTGTGCTCCCTTTGCCATTTCCTGTAGGGGAAGAGAATATTCCCACAAGTAAGGATGAAGCCGTGGACCGGACACACCGTAGGAGAAAGAAATTTATCAGGTAAGCATAAATTCTGTTTTTATCTGCTTTGTTTGATTTGGACTGCCTTTATATAACTTCTCATTTTTGCAATATTGTGATATTGATAGGCGCCCCTATTTGTCACTATCCATAGTTGTTGCAACATAGGATTGATTGTGCTTGTTTAAACCAATTTAGATAAGTAAATTGGAAAGTTGTTTAAATTCACATGCTCTGTCTGAATTATGAAAGAAACTTTTTGATTTGTATGTCCCTTTGAATCTGTAGAATACACATGCCTTATTTTTCTCAAGGAGATTACTGGGATATACGCCCCCCCCCCATTTTTTAGAATTAAATAATATTCCTTTACGATAAAAATAAAAGGCCAGATTGTTGTTATACAGGTATCCTACATTCCAATTTCACCCATGACTCCTTTTCACAGTTTGAAAATGATAATCATAGTGGGATCTGAAGAAGACACTCAAATTAGTGTGTCTGTCTCACAGTGTGACTTGACTATATACTAGAAACCATTAAAAGGAGGACTACTAAATGGTATATGGTCTAGGAAATAAAACTCACAAGTAAATATTTTGTGACTTTAATATGTATAGCTCAGAGGAGAAAGAAATAAAGGTTATACAGCTGCATTGCCTCACTGGGAAATCTCCTGGAAGGCCAATTTGGCCTTGTTCAGATCCGGTAAGGGGGCAATTAGGGGGTTAAATTACTGTTATGTTTGTTCCATACAGTTAAGGGATTATACATTGCTGCAGGTGTGTAATAGGCAATCAAGGGGTTACTGACAATTACAGGTGTAAATTATAAGTATAAAATATGTTACCAGCATCAAGGAGTTAAAATACTTCAAAGTATCTAAATACTCAGTAATAAAATGTGCATTTGTTATCATGGGAGCCCCTATTAACATTATATAAATATACCCAAAGGGGGTGTGTCCGGGCGGCTACCACGACCGGCAGCAATATTGGGAATGGAGTGGGGACAACCATAAATCCATTGTTTATTTTCTGATCCAGAAACAATCGGCTTTCCATTCAAGCTAAAATTAACCCGGCTTAGAACCCTGAGTCTATTGATAACGCTCTTGTGGGGTTCCTATTTCCAATTAAAACCTTTGCGACCTTGGACAGCATATAAGTGAAGATGACTGCGGCTTCCCAGCTGGACACAAGATAATTATTGCGATATTAGTCTGTGGTATAGTATTATGCTATGCTAAGCTGGAAAATCTGTGTCATCTAGGGTTACTATGGAGGTCTATCCTGTGTTTATCTGAGAGCTAACATCTTTGTTGGAGAACCATTACCTTAAACTTATGGAGGAGACTACTGAGACCTTTGGTTCTATCCAACTAGCACTCAAGTTAGTGGAGATACAAACATGGAGCTTGCAGACTTACAATGTTATCCCAAAGGCTGAATTGGTTATCGCATAAGAGAATGGTGACATAGTGGATTGCAAAACAGGTGGGAACGGCTCCACTTTTGGCTCTGACACATTGGTTTTAGTCCCCGAACTTGAAGTCACTTGCAGGGATGAGCTATCTGGGGTGGAGGCTCCAAGTTAAGAGATTGAGTCTGGCAGTCACCCAACGTATTCATCTAAAGACGGAAACAACTTTTTATTTTCTAAAGAAAGTGATTCCCTAATATTTATGTCGCCAGCTGATTATGTTAGGAACATGGGCTGAGACCGCAATTTATACTTAGAAATATTCAAGTGAGAATTGTGGACTCTGTAAAAGATATGCTCTGTTTAAGCTGTCCAGGACTTGGAGTTCAGACACTTGCTGTTCATTTCCCCAGGCATTTTATGGAGAGATCCCAGGTACACCTACCCAGTCACGAGTTTGCTTGGCCTCAACTGTCTAGCAGTTGTTACTTGAGGAGTCACAAAGCCAGTTGGTTCTCACGGAGTGAAGTGGGTTAATAAACTCTGTCTTGTAGTAGCCATACTCCTATCGATGTAATAATAGATACTGAATACTTGTAACGTCTTGGTGAAGATCTAAGGAAAGTGTATACTCCATATCTTCCCATATGACTCATGAAGCTTATAAACATGAAGACTCAATTGAGTCTGATATTTTGTCTAGTATCTAATTTCTAGTATCTAATTTCATTGCTCTTTACTTACACTGAGAATGCATCATTCCTGTGGATCTCCCTAGTAATGTTTATTTTAGTGTTAAAGTAGTCTTAAATAGTTGATGGAAATTATACATGTATAACTATATAACAGTGATGTGCAGTCACTAGAGGCAGGTGAGGCAGTGCTTCACCTCTCATATGGGCAAAAATATATTTTTTTTATTGGCTTTAAAAAAAAAATTGTAAATTTTTTCCCCCAGCATTTTTTTTTCTCACAGCTATATGTTGTGCAATGAAGAGGCACA
Organism: Bombina bombina; assembly: GCF_027579735.1. Taxonomy (NCBI): domain Eukaryota; kingdom Metazoa; phylum Chordata; class Amphibia; order Anura; family Bombinatoridae; genus Bombina; species Bombina bombina. The sequence goes on along the minus strand of NC_069499.1, from coordinate 1,116,938,875 downwards.
ATCAGGTCTGCCCACCATTACACAACATGCTGCGCCATCTACTGGATGCAAGTGGTTAAGATCATTGCATGGCTCATTAACTGCTTATTTGAGGCAGTCCTATTTGGGCTGAACCAATCCAGTGAGAGGCATTAGTAAGTGGAGCATAGGGTTGGGGCTGGATGTTAAATCATATAAAACAAAACAAAAACGCAAAAAAACAACTTTCATATATTTTGTTGCTGTCCTGTGAACCTGCTAGCTTTGCTAAAGTGAAAAAGAGAGTTCTGTTCTTCCCCTCTAAGTGCAGTGGAATGTGCCACTGTCACTTCCTGAATCCTTACAGAGCAGGAGAGAGGCACAGAGAGCAGTGTTTCACCCACATCTTATTAAAGTAAGATTTTACTGAAAGATTCTGTTAGTTAAAATGATAATTTAATGAATGTGGTTTAGTGTTTGTTTACTCTTTTATAGCAGGGTCGTTTTTGTATTTTGTTTACTCAAACTTTACACCCACTAACTTAGCAGCTTGCCTCTGTACTTCACACTAAATTATAGACTAATTTTCTGATCTCTCTGTAGCTCTGCTGTTTTATTACTTTAAAATGCAGTGGTCCCCCCCCTTGTGTGTGTGTGTGTGTGTGTGTGTCTCTCTCTCTATCTATCCATCTCTCTCCTTATGTGTTGTTCTCCCCCATGGTCTCTTTCTCTCTCTGTCTCTCTTCCTCCCCCTCTGACTCTCATCCCTTATGTAATGAAAGAATCTATAAGCATAATTTGCAGCATTAAAGTAAAATGTATGTTTTAAACATATTTTAATGGGCATGGATTTCTAGATCTCATAATCAGAGCAAGCATTGTGTTATCTGGCAAGTGTTTCTGTTACAATCCTTTTAGACTAAAATCAGATGTTTACTAAGTTGACCAGTTTTCCAAGACACCATTTAAAGGGACATGAAACCCATATGTAAATTTAAATAACTTTCCAATTTACATCTAATATCTAATTTTCTTTATTCTTTTGATGTCCTTTGTTGAAAATCATATCTAAATATGCTCAGTAGCTGCTGATTGGTGGCTCTACATAGATACCTCATGTGATTGGCTCACCCATGTGCATTGCTATTTCTTCAACAAAGGATATCTAAAGAATGAAGGCATATCTTAGCCCCTGCCTCACCATCCTCTGACGTCACTGCACGTCACTGCTATATAACTATATAACTGTACTTTATGGTCTGGTTATTTTTTTTATATATATATATTTGTGTTTGCTGGGGCTATAGCTAACTACAGCCTCTTTTATACTATATCACATACATGCAGTGTTATATCTGACATGTGGGTATTGCTAGTTTGTATACAGATTCATTACAGCCTGTATAATTTACAAGTAGAGTGGGTGTTTGCCTTACATATATTTCTTCTATCTTGCAGATCCTATTATATTTAAAATTGTCTGCGGCTGAGTCAGTGTGACAACCATGCTTCCCCTATCTTGTTTTTTTTTTTTTCTCTCATAGGGGAATGCTTATATCACACGAGAGAGTGCCCTTGCTTTGGAGCATAGTCAATTTGCCTATACATACAATGTTATTCTATCACCCGCTCTGCGGTCTGGGGAGTGAAGAGAAAGGAAAGGGAAAAGAAAATCAACAATTTAGGCTACTAGGAATTAGTCTTAAAGACACAGGCGGGTATAGCATCATGCTCTTTGCAACCTTTAAATTGGGTACTCACTCATTGTAAATAAACCTATGGCTTTAGTTGCAGATGTCTAATTTAGAGTATAGTTCATATATTTAGTCGCATATCTGAATAGCCAGATTCAATATGCAACTTTTCTGTCTGTAGAATTATCATTAAATCAATCATTAATTAATTTATATCAGCCTTAAGGGACAGTCTACACTGATTATAGACTCACCGTTTTGGATACCCTTGGCCTCAGATTAGTGCGTACTGTATTATCCCAAGTATATTTAATTTTTTCAATGCAGGCAAAAACATAAAAAGCATAAAGAAACATCAACGGCCAAGTCACTTGAGTATGTGCCCAATTTATATATAAATATCAGCTGCTGTGTACTATGGGGTGTTGTGCCAGGGATACCTGCATGTATCTACAGAATGCTTGGCCAGCGATACCAATTCACACTGTACAGCTGTGTACTGAGTGGTGCTGTGCCCGGAATACCTTCTAACAGACATATCAGCATATATTTAGTATGTTGTACCTAAAATACTAGTGTGTACTGAGAGGTTCTAGCAGTTCTAGAGGTAACAAGCTGCTATATACTTGAGTGTTTCTGTACAAGGGGTACCAGTTTCTTTGTACAGCTGCGGAACATCAGCGGCCAAGTCACTCGAGTAGCATGCACTGCGCATGTTCTAATCGGCGTGCTCATTACGGACAAGTTAATAGAGAAACCCCATAGGACATGATGATGTCACAGATAGGAGGAGTCCTATCAATGTAAAACAAACTTGTTTTTGCCTGCATTGAAAAAATGAAATATACTTGGGATAAGGTAGTATGCACTAATCTGGGGCAAAGGATCCAAAACAGTGAGTCTATAATCAGTGTAGACTGTCCCTATAAGTAACATTTGGGTCTCCATGTCAAATCAATAAGGTCCTTAATCACACATTCTTTTATTTGGCATAATGAAAGGGCCACTTGAGGTATGAGCCTATGCAAAATTGCAGGTCCATATCTTCTGTATTTACAAAGTTATACAGGTTTAAACTTTTTTAAAATATATTTATTTTTTTACTTTTTTCCCCCAAGGCTTATACCGTTGGAAAGGTTCAAAGATTACCTATGGTGGGTCTTGGGGGTCTGTAACTGCTTAGATGTCTGAGATACAGGCTTATAAGCAGCATGCCACCATTTCCCTATATTTTCCATTGTTAATTTTAAATAAAGTTGCGCGGTGATTTCATCATGTCATTGCACGTGACGTCACCGCGGAAATCGTGAAGCCCCGGGCGATGCCTCTCACTATTCAGGCCAGATCGCCAGGATGAGAGTAGGTGGGAGCCCCCAGATTGCCCTCAAGGTGGGTGAGAGCTAGTGACGGCTCTGAGCCGTCAGCACCTGGCTGGGACAATTTGAGACAGCTCTGAGCCGTTGTTAGCACTCAAGGGGTTAACATTCAATATTTTGTTACCAGGGCATCTATAGAAGTGTTCCAGGTGTCTTTGGAAATGTCTTGAAGAGCTGTAATGGATTACTACACATACTAGAAAATTTACTAATTCCTGCATCACTTGCACATATAGTAACGGTAATAAAGTCCTTGTAGCTCTTCAATTCACTTCAAGATGCAGTGGAGCAAACTTCACCCTGCAAAGATCACAAGAAAACTTAAATTTGGGATGTGACATGCAAGCCAGAACATGTTTAAACTTTTCTGGAGTTAGGAAATTACTGTAAATGGGACTTCCTGTTTTACTGAATCTAACATAACTCATGAGTCCTGATCCCATTATGGCCACCAAAATTTTGATTACAACGGCTTACAAATACTTTTTTCCCAATATAGGCGAGTAATATCATCTGAAAAAGATGGTGAAAGAAATGGTCAAAATTCCAAATTTTGCAGTCCTATAACTTCGTAAATACAGAAGATATGGACCTGCAATTTTGCATTGGCCCTTTCAGTATGCCAAATTCAACAAGAAATCAAAGAATGTGAGGTGGAAAAGTGCCTCTTCATTGGTTGATTTCATATGGAATGGCCCATTTATAACTAACAAAAAATCTTATACAGTATTGCAAGTTATTTCATTCCCCCCACCCGGCTACTTTGTAATGCCACCTGGCTGGCAAACATTTCTGTGAAGAACAATGATATTTTTTTATATATATATATATATATATATATATATATATATATATATATACACACATTTATTTATATATATATATTATTATTATTAAGATCCCCTCCACATTACAACCCTATGTTTTGATTTTTTTAAATGTATTTTTTACTTTTTGGGGGATCTTAGTGCTTGGGGTGGTTTGGATCATTTGAAATAGCAGGTTATTCTCTTTCAAATGAGGGGTCTTGAATCACCTCCCCAATCCCGTTTTCTTGTGGCTACACTAACCGTGCTCTTTTGTCATTAAATTAGTTAATTTTATTGTTTCCTATTAGAATGTAGAATGTAGGAAATCCTGAGTTTTGCTTACATAATTTGAACAGCTGTTCTTCTAATTCATTGGAATACCACAGAAAGGGAACTTCAAAGTTTTTGCACAGCAATATCTAACAGATTTGAATCTAGGGCACTGTTTGCATGTGTGCTATACGGAAGAAAAATATTCCAACTTCTAGTGCATATTAATAATGTGATTTATTAGAATGTTAGTTTCTATTCCGACCTATTACAAGGGCCGTGCAAGGTGTTTTGCAGACTTTTCATAGGGGTTTCACTCCATTAACTCCTTTGTTTTGTGTCTGAGGAAAATATAAGTTTTTGGTATTTTTTTTTTCAACAACACTGAAATCAGATTTCGGCCATTTAACAATATCTCTTGACTATACACCCAGATTTTTCCAGTGTTAAATTTCTTGAACAATAAGCATGCTCAGTTTAAAGGGTCATAATATTCAACAAATGGCATGCTCTAATCAGTTACAGCATGTCATTTACGACTATTGAACCTGCTCAACTGTGTGTTTAACCAATGCAAAGACGTGTGACTAGCACAGCTGATTGCATCAGCAACAGGATCCGCTTGGGACCCGCAATGTGCATTACGTGTTCCAAGCAGCACTTTTTCTTTACGGGTGTTTAAACATACAATATAGTAATATGAGAGAGTGTGTGTGTTGTATGAGAGTGTGTGTGGTGTCTATAATATGAGTGCATTGTATGTGTTATTATCTTTTAGAACACCTTTAAGTTTGACTACAATCAGGAATAAAGAACACATACATTTTACTCACTTTACCAAAAATTGCAGCTATCTTGTATATTACTTCAGACATTTTCAGACCAAGCAAGGTATGTGGTATCATTTCACTGGGTCTTGGGGGGAAAAAAGTTTGATGAACCTTGCTCTAATGGATTAGAGCATGTAATTTTTCAACTATTATGGCCCTTTATTGGGAAACTCACGTGATGATTTTGTGCATGCACACTCCTATGTGCAGGACACACAATTTGTTCTTTGCACACTTTTGTTGTTCTTTAGATGGAATATTCTTTAAACTCTATAGATTTTACACAACAACTTCTTGGTTGATAATTAAATTATTGAGCCTCTAAAAACACTAGAATATTTCAAATGCATAAACACTATTGTATATCAAATGCAGACTCAGATTAAGTATATTAGAAAAAAAAAACACCTTAGCTAAACTCTGAAAATCTACGTATAAAGTTTTGCAAAATGCAATGAGAGCCCATAGGATGGTCCTGATCAACAGAGGAGTGAGGGTGGTTGAGTCTTTTTATTAAGATTTGGCTAAGAGAGAGCAAGGGGAAGGTCAGCCTCTGACAGGCCAAGAGATTAGTATAAAAGGGGCATGTGAGAGGGGTCATGCCAAGTACAGTTGTGAGAGAGGGGTGGATGTCTGGTTGACCCATCCAAGTCTGTACTTTTTATGATTTGCTCAAGGATGGCTTGGAACCAACATAATTGTATATGGGGCAGCAGGAGTTTTATCCTGCATATATCTTCTGGCATCTGGCAGTTTTAAATCATCCAAGGGGATTGTCTTCAAAATGACCCAGTACAATATTTTTTTAAGGTTCTGGGCCCTTTCCTGGGAACTATGAGGGTGTACTGCAGAGTTTAATTTCATTTCCATCTACCCCTTTGAAGTTAAGAAAAATAAAAAAAGGGATTTTCGTATACTCAGGGTACCGAAGACTAAAAGCTGCAGAGTCAGATTCAATGTGCAAATAGTTTGTGACCATGCACATCATGAAAGTTTCAACAGCATTTCTTTGGAAACACTTATGACTATACCTATGTCACTCTTCCTTCTTTGACATGTTTGAGGCATTCATTGAAGGGGGGTTATTGTGTGTGAAATTTATTATTCATGTGCCTTACCTTTTTTGTGCCACTGTAGGGTAAATACTGTATGTAAAGTGAATACAAACTTACTAGTATTTCAAAAGCCAGGCATTTAGATGTGTATTTTACCACAATCTGTGCATTAACATAGCACCTGTCACGATCCAGTGTATAATCATTTAGGAGACAGACCCTCTGGGCAGTAGTAGGGAGTTGAAGACACCAAGCATTGACCCGGGAATCAGGATCCTGGATTGTTGAGATTCTGTGATTCATAACTGCAGAGCTACTGCAGGGTTTAGGAACGGGGAAAACACATCTATGCAACATATTCAGACTCCATAGAAAACAAGTATTGAGAATTAGAGTATATAACTGCAGACTTGATAAGCACAGCAAACGATCCCAACAACTGAGATATGCTTCAGGGTACAGAGTATACTATATGGCTGTGGCGAAAGACGTAAATCACAGAAATAGTTAACTGGTAATTGAGATTTGTTGCAGGATTCAGAATATATGATATAGCTATGGCAAAAGACTGGATAATCACAATCATACTTGAATAGTAACTAAGATATGCTTCAGGATTCAGGGTACAACATTTTCCTGAAGCAGATGACTAAATAATCACAGCAGGGTTGTGGACTTGAGTAGCATGACTTGAATTTGACTTTGGGATGTGAAATATTTACAGTAAATACACAGTATAACAGTTTGTTAAAAATGAGTATTGCATAAATATGATTTTACATGTTTTCATCTACTTAATTGCAAAGGGCTCCAACTCACACACACACACACACACACACACACATATATATATATGTGTGTACATATGTACAGTATCTCACAAAAGTAAGTAGACCCCTCACATTTTTGTAAATATTTTATTATATCTTTTCATGTGACAACACTGAAGAAATTACACTTTTCTACAATGTAAAGTAGTGAGTGTACGGGGGCGGAGCCGGCAGCCAAACTGATAGGAAGTGTGGAGACAGAGCTCTGGCCACAAAAGTGTTATTTTAGCTCATATAACCTGCTAAATACAGCGAAATTGCCCAAAACATACCTAGGGCAGCTACTACAACCACCCGGCACTGTTTCTTGTTCGTTTTTGCAAAAATTTACAATCGCAAATAACACCCGCTTGGGAGCTCCAGACCATTTTACAGGAAAGGCCGTGGTCGCGGCCTACACCGGCACACGCAGTTAAGCCTTCACTGGCGGAATTACACCTGATTACTGCAGGACTATCTCCTTGAACTACCGGACTACCAAGCACACTGTGAGAGGTGAATATACTGGTTAACAACCAGTTTTTTATGGTACTAGAAACTCAACACTCCTAACGGCATCCCACGTGGCAGTTTGTAAGTAACCAACAACTTGCTTTTTTTTCTTCCTTTCACTAAGAGACATTCAATTCAGGTTCCTTAGATTTGGCTTTATAGCCATCATTCTACCTTCTGTTGAAGCATTGTATACAGCTGCTATCTCACTGCGATTTTATTTGAATAAGCCTTGCAACTCTGTGGGTGGCAAATGGAAACCATTACTTTAAATCTTTACACACTCTACTGCCGCCCTTTATAATGTGAAATCCTCTAATTACCAGTGTGTAGACTGCAATATACCTCATTTATTTTGCCTTCATATTCGGACACTTTACTCTATACTGATCCTCCACACGCCTAAATCAGATAACATTAGCCTCTGTGCAGCAAAAGCTCTCTTATTGACATTAAGAACTGTGGCCTTTTTTTTTTTTACAAGTTACTGTACAGCTGTGTATTTTTCTTTTTGGATCAGACCCTCAGTGCCAAAATTGATGGTGAACATTATTTTACAGTACTGCTGTAATACAAGACTTCATTGATTCCCAAGGCCAGATTTGACACCCTCCTCCCTTTCCCGCTACCCTCAGTGGTGACGGGTCATACCCCATCTCCTTTTTCCTGCTTCGCCCAAAAGGGGGCACTCCCTCAGGAGGGTGCCACACATGATACCTGACCCTGAGTGACAACTACCCCAGTGGAGGTCTGGAAATCCTATATTACACCAACAGCAATATAGGTGAAACACAAGAAACGCCTTAAGAGAATCAACAGCACTCCTCTACCTTAAAATGTGCTGCTAATTGTATTGCCTAAGGGGAGGGGAAGCCCCTCAGGCTCCGGATCCTACTACATATACACATTACTCTGGCTCACTCTGCAACATCAGTTTATAAAATTTTGATCTTCTAGCTGTGTCCTGTGCTCTTAATTGTCAGGTGTGCCATTTGAAACCCTGAAGATGGCACAATCCAACAAACGGAAACCAAAGCCAGTAGGTGGCCCTAAAAGGACTGTGGTGGACCATTTCAATCCTATGATATTATCTACAAATGAAGATTCACAAGATAGCACTAATACCTCAACACATGGATCAGATTTAGTATCCAATACCCTCCAAGCCCTACAAGATGCTGCCCCAACAACTGTGACACCTTTGTTTATTTTATCATCTTTGCAAACTTTGCTTGAGGCACATCACTCCTCTTTTCAGTCCCAAATAACTGCCTCGCTGGCTGAGATGCGGCGAGATTTGACATCTACTTCTGAAAGAGTGGACACAATTGAGAGGAAGCAGGAAGACATGATAGTTGAACAGGGTAATGTCCTAGCATATGCCCAGAGTTTGGCGGAACAGCTTATTATGCTAGAAAACAAAGTGGCGGATGCTGATCCCGCCGGAATAATCTACGCCTCAGGGGGATCCCTGAAAGCATATCCTCTAGTGACTTGGTCACCCACCTTTCTGAATTTTTCAAACATCTGGCACCACCGGCAAATCCAAATGAGGGACTCATTGATAGGGCACACAGGGCTCTACGCCCTAGAAGCCTAGCAACTGATAAACCAAGAGATGTCATTGTTCGGCTACACTTCTACACATACAAAGAGAGGTTAGTAAGAGCCTCTATGTCTAAACCCACCTTGCCTGAACAATTTCAGGACATTAACATCTTTGCCGATCTCTCTCACCACACCCTCCAGCAGCGAAAGTCTTTTGGAAGTTTCACCAGGTTTCTTAGGACAAACAACATAAAGTACAGATGGGGTCATCCGACCAGACTTTTTGTTCTCAAGGACAACCAGCAGTATATTGTTACCACTCTTGAACAAAGTCACAACCTTCTGCAAAAATGGAGTGCCACATCTTCATCTTCACCTGACTCTCCACTACATAGCTCTTTGAACCCTATGGTCCCACAATGGGGTCCTTTACCCCAAAGACCATCCAGTGACTTAGCTACAACTACTCAGGCACGAGCAGATGACGATGACTGCACATGAGGTATAGGGGTGGTGGAGCATCTCCACCTCCCCACTGCTCACTAACCATCTGTCAATATAATTTATAAGTGACTTTCCATTGCTCAATGTTTTCTCTTCTTTTTTTCCCTCCTCTTTAGGTTTGATATATGCAAAGTATTTTATTTTAAAGTGTATATGTGTCTACTCTCTATACTACTCACTATCTTTTTGTTCTTTCTTTCCTTCTTTTTTCCATTTTTTTTTTTTTTTTTTTCTTTTTCTTCTTCTCTTTTTCCTCTCTCTTTTCCTTCTCCTTTTCTTCTCTCTTCTCTCCAAGTCTCACCTTCTACTGGGGATAACTTTTCCTATTTACTATGGGGGCCCGGGAAACACCTGAGCTTTTAAGAGCATATTCTACTCTCTTATTGTTAGTATGCTTTGTTTATCTAGAGCGTGAGATGGCCACATAATGGAGATGCAACACTGGATGCACCATTTTGTGGTGACCTCGCTTTCATATGCATTGTTCTCTCAGACTTGTCATTTACTTTCTAATCCACCTAAATTACAGATGATGTATGCTGTGTTGTATATGCCACTTGTGCTTCACGGTACCTCTTTCGGTGACATCCTCCCTCATCTATCTTGCAATGGGTTCGGGCATTGTCTGCCGCCCGCAACACCGAGAAGTATCGTGCTTTCCAACTGGCATAATAGTTCTCTAGTATTTAATTGATAGTGCTTGAAGATGCCGTGAACTTACTGCAATGTACAGATTATATGTTGTTTTTACCATAGCGGTTATTTTATTGTTGGGTACTACAAAAGTTTACTTGGTTGGCGGGGTGGATACACTCCGCCAGCTGATGGCCTAATATACCAATACTGTTGATGTTTTCTTACATTGTACTACCCTTCATATGTTGTATGGTTATGTGGAGCCACATTTTGGCTGATATATTTTGTAATACCTGGGCCCTCCTGTGCTGCACGCTTCCTCCACCATTAGCATACTATCAATCCCATCTTCTACTAGATGGGTTGACGAACTACCTGCGATTTTCGGGATGCGGAGGTGGGGTGCTCAACAGGGGGCTGGTTTACTGGTTTACCCTTTTGCTTTAGATTCTCACTGCTGTGTTGATGTTTAACATTCACTATTATTGCATTAATAGATTTGGTCCGAAATTGATGCTATTTCCCCCCACTCTCCCCCTCGCCTCTTCCCCCCTTTTTTTTTTTTTTTTTTTTTTTTTTCTTTTTCTTTTCCCTTTATCCCATCTTGACCCTCTCTTTTCTTTTCTACCCACTCTGTCAATCTTTCCCCCCCTGGATCCGGGGCCTGTGTGTGTACTTATCCCTCCCTCTTCTCTTCCATTCGCACTTTACTCTTTCTTTCCCCTGTCAAGCTCTCTCAATGATGCAGATTTAATAACTAAATTGCCAGCTGGCACTGGCTACCACTCCCCCCACTTAAAGTACTCTGGAAACGTATTCTAGAGACTGCATACGCGGTTTACCTTGTTTATATACCTTGTACTCTTATTTGACTGTTTGTACGTTTTAACTTGAATATTGTTTGTACCAGTATTATTTTCTTTTATTCATGAGACTGTGTTGAATTGTATTTATCCTAAGCAATCCTTCCTTTTTTTTTTTTTTTTTTTTTTTACTTTTTTCCCTTCTCTTCTTTTCCTCCCCTTTTCCTCTCGTGTCCTCCGCCCTTTTTGTCCCTTCCCCAACTACCCACCACTGTCCTGACAATCCACCCGACCCCAGTCTATAACGAGAGGACGCACATCTGTAACTATGCCATACTGCTGTGTCACTCACAATGTGAGAGGACTCAACTCTCCGACTAAACGCAGTCTCTGCCTTAGATCCTTAGCCAAGGCTCGGGCCCACCTGGTTTTCCTTCAAGAGACCCACTGGGTAAAAGGTACAAAGACACCCATCCAGTCTAAATTGTATCCGATAGTTGAAACTGCCAGTTTCTCTCAAAAATCAAGAGGAACGGCTATCCTCATACATAAAGATGTCTCTTACGAGAAAATTTTTGTCGACTCTGACCCTCAGGGACGATACCTGATTCTAGTCTGTAAACTGGACGGTGCGCTGTATACGCTAGCCTCTTATTATGGACCTAATAAGCAACACATTCGGTCTCTACGCAAGTTTCTCCAGAAACTGGAGACTCTGCGTCAGGGCCTTTTGCTTCTCGCCGGGGATTTCAATCTTATATGGGACCCCAATCTGGATAGACGATCGGACACCCCACGCAAATTCCCTAAGCCAATGGCTGAATTATCGCACCAATTTCGACACTTAATCTACCGCTTCAACCTATTTGACATCTGGCGCGCTCTTAACTCGACTGCTCGGGATTATACTTATTTCTCTCCAGTACATCGCTCATATTCGCGGTTAGATTTTTTCTTCTGTGACCCGGGTCTTCTGGATGGTGTGACTCGTACTTGGATTCCTCAATGCCCATGGTCCGACCATGATCCTGTATATATTAATTTACGATCCTCCATAGAACTTCAACGAACGTCAACATGGCGCTTGCATCCTCACTTGTTTTCCAATCCTGGAACGGAGGCCTCCATTGCTGAAGACATTACCGAGTTTCTAGCTTCTAATGACAATGGTGAAGTTGACGACTTCACTTTATGGGCTGCACTGAAAGCATATATCCGAGGGTCGTTTATAAAAATAGCAGCAGCCGAGAAAAAACGCAAAGGAGAAACCCTTGCACAACTTACTATGAGCCTCCGAAAGATTTCTGGGGAACATAAAATGAACCCCACAGATACACTGTCCAAGCAACTAGTGGATCTTAAGGCCCGTATAGTACAGTTGGAGTCCGAAAGGACAGCCGTGAGACTTCTACGGCTTAAAGAAATATACTACCATAAGGGTAATAAAGCTGATAGATTATTGGCCAATAGGTTACGCCAGAAAACGGCGGCAGCACGCATCCCCATGCTGAAGATAGATGGACGATGTGTTATAAAACCCACAGATATTGGCAATGCTTTTGCAGATTACTATGCCGCCCTCTATAATCTACAACAGGACGGCTCAATTAGCCCTCCAACATCTGAGAATATTGAGACATTTTTAGCCTCGCTGAATCTCCCTTCGGCCCCACAAGACTGCATTGACTCTTTGCAGAATCCCATTTCACTAATAGAAATTAAAAAAGCTATCAAATCTCTTAAGGCCTTTAAATCACCAGGACCAGACGGCTTCTCTGATCTATTTTATAAAAAGTTTCAATCCCAACTACTTCCCATTCTAGGACGTTTCTTTACGCTAGCAAGTGAACGGGGCACCTTTTCGGCCGAATTTTTACAGGCCACTATCATTACTCTCCCGAAGCAGGGAAAGGACTTGACCCTTTGTGGCAGCTATAGGCCGATTTCACTGTTGAACCTAGACGTTAAGTTGTACGCTAAGATTTTAGCCTCGCGCCTCAATTCTTTACTACCAGCGCTGGTCAGACCAGATCAGGTGGGCTTTGTCCTACATCGGCAAGGCCCAGACAATACAAGACGTCTCCTGAATGTCTACCTTGAAGCTCATGGTTCCCACTTGCCCTGTGTCACCCTGTCGTTGGACGCTGAGAAGGCCTTCGACAGGGTGAACTGGAAATATATGTTTGCTGTGCTGCGGCGCTTTGGTCTCCCGGAGCCCTTCATCACGGCAATCGCGGCTCTTTACTCTACCCCGTCGGCAGTAGTCAGGGGTCTGGGGTTTTGCTCCAGAACTTTCTCAATAACGAACGGCACGAGACAAGGATGTCCAATGTCCCCACTTATTTTTGCCCTCATGATGGAACCCTTAGCCGAGGCCATCCGGTCATGCCCCTTAATCCGAGGGGTATGTATCATCACACGGAGCAGAAGACTGCTTTGTTTGCAGACGATCTAACAGTGCTTGTGTCGGATCCTATTACTTCTCTTCCCCATCTATTTTCCCTACTGAATAAATTCTCCTTAGTCAGTTACTACAAGCTAAATGTCCTCAAGACTGAGGCGTATGCTATTAACATTTCAGACGGGACTCTTAATGAACTGAAACGCACTTATAAGTTCGTGTGGTCTACGACTCATATCAAACATCTCGGGGTTTATCTCTCACATAGTATTCCGAAGATGATAGAATTGAATTTCAATCCCTTATTGTCAACTATTGAAAAATCGACCGACACTTGGAATGTCCCGTCACTGTCATGGCTGGGTCGAATCGCGGCCTTCAAAATGAGCCTCCTACCAAAGCTTACCTACCTATTCCGCTCCCTACCCATCCCGATTCCTAGATCTACAATTTACAAATTCCAACAACTATGTAACAAATTTATTTGGCGCAATAAGGTTCCGAGACTTGCCACTAATATTCTACAACAACCTCTTCTGGCTGGTGGGGCGGCTGCCCCCAATATCCTAAAATACCATGAGGCTGCCAGACTTTCTCATGTAACCCAATGGAAGCTACCGTTGGAGAGTCGATGGGCAGAGATTGAACAAGCATCCCTCCCGGCTGGATTCACTCTACAAGATCTAGTGTGGATCCCTAAACACTCTAGGACGCCAGCCCTTTTGACTAATCCTATTGTCAAATCAAATTTACAGTTTTGGGATAAGGTTCGCAACCTTTCGACCGTAGCGCCGCATCCCTCGCCATCGCATTCCCTTAGGGGGCTGCTACTGTCACTGCCAGACTCCCACCCCAACTTATGGTTCGCTTTGGGGTTGACTAGAATAGCAGATTTCTATGCAGGGGATAAGCTACTAAACTACCAGGACTTTCTACGGAAGTTTAATCCGCCTCCTCGATTGCACTTTGAATTCTGGAGACTACGTAGCCTTCTCCTCTCGTGGGGCTTTGGTGCGGGCCCACTAAGGCCTAAAACCGCTTGGGAAGTTCGCTGGGACTCTATGACATCCCCCGGTAAACTTCTGTCCATCTCGTATCTTACGCTCATGAAGCCTCCAGTTTTCTATAAATCCCCTCCAGTACGGCGATGGGAATCTTCCCTGATGGTTTCAAACGAACCACAACAATGGCGGATGGCTGTCCAATTCACCAAGAAAGCTATACACTGCATAACCCTGTACGAGTTATTTCTCAAGGTTATGCTACAATGGCATATGACTCCTATCCGTTTGTTTAAAATCTCGGCAACCAATTCACCCAAATGTTGGAGGGGCTGCGAGGAGTTGGGAACGCCCCAACATATTTGGTGGTCTTGCAGTCAGATTCAACCGCTCTGGCAAAAATCAATCCGATACTGCTCTTCAGGGAATATCCACTTACCTCTGTCCCCTAGTTCATGCCTGTTCCACATCTTGCCTAGGAAATTGACTCTACCTCAGAAACTATTCTGTATTTACCTATTTCTAGCTGTTAAATTAGCTGTAGCGCGCATGTGGCTGCAACGCACTGTCCCTTCGTGGGAACAAGTGATGGACATACTGGACTTTGTTAAAAGAATGGAGTCCTATGTCTCCCATGTCCACGGGTCCACAGACCTTCAGTCCCAAATTTGGGCACTTCGCCCAAAGTAATTCCTCCTACAAACACTTTGGGGACTTTAGGTCCCTCGGGTTAGCTGTAACCGGTGCTACTAATGTCCTCCTGCCCATTCCCCCTTTCTTCCCCTTATCTGAACCCTCCCAATCTCCCCCGCTCCTATCCCTTGTCGGTGTATACCCCCCTCCTTTTTTTTTTTTTTTTTTTTTTTTTTTCTCCTTTCTCCTTTTTGGATAGCTTGACACAGTTTCTTTTTCTTTTTCTTTTTTCTATGTATAATCTGGTTAACATTTCTGATTGTCATATATGTTTAAGCTATAATTTTGGTATGAACATTTATGATGATGAAACCTCTATACACTAAGGAGTTTGCTGACTTATATGGGTTATTAATAATATGGGTCTTTTTTCCACAACAAATGGACTTTTGCACCCACCCATGGAGAGGTGGGAATAAGATCATTGACCAACAGACACCGAACATGGACTTAAACATCCAGCATTCTCTCTCTTGTGCTCCTTATTTTATGTGATTGTTTTATATAATACTACCTCTGGTTAATCCTGTTATTTCTGTTGCATGTACTATTGATATGTATCTACATGCTTTTGATGCTCTTATGTTCATTTATCTTTTAAAACAATAAAAATTATTTAAAAAAAAAAAAAAAAAAAAAGTAGTGAGTGTACAGCCTGTATAACAGTGAAAATGTGCTGTCCCCTCAAAATAACTCAACACACAGCCATTAATGTCTAAACCGTTGGCAACAAAAGTGAGTACACCCCTAAGTGGAAATGTCCAAATTGGGCCCAATTAGACATTTCTCCTGTTAAGTGTAGTCAGTCCACGGGTCATCCATTACTTATGGGATTATAACTCCTCCCTAACAGGAAGTGCAAGAGGATCACCCAAGCAGAGCTGCTATATAGCTCCTCCCCTCTACGTCATATCCAGTCATTCTCTTGCACCTAACTAAAGATAGGACGTGTGAGAGGACTGTGGTGTGTTAAACTTAGTTTTTATTTCTTCAATCAAAAGTTTGTTATTTTAAACGGCACCGGAGTGTGTTGTTTGTTCTCAGGCAGCATTAGAAGAAGAATCTGCCTGAGTTTTCTATGATCTTAGCGGTCGTAACTAAGATCCACTTGCTGTTCTCGGCCATTCTGAGGAGTGAGGTAACTTCAGAACAGGGGATAGCATGCAGGGCCCTCCTGCAAGGAGGTATGTGCAGTAAATTATTTTCTAAGAAATGGAATTGACTGAGAAAATACTGCTAATACCGATGTAATGTAAGTGCAGCCTTAAATGCAGTAGTAGCAACTGGTATCAGGCTGATATGTATGTATGTATACTCTGAGGTATTTCTGGGGAATGGAATTTCACTAAGAAAATACTGTCAATATTAAAGTAATATTTGAGCCTGCACTTCAGTTAAAGCGACTAGCAGCAGGCTTATTAATAACACTTCATAATTTTCAATTTTAAAACGTTTACTGGCATGTTAATCGTTTTTTCTGAGGTACTTGGTGATAAAACTTTATGGGCATGATTTTTACCACATGGCTGTCGTTTTTTTCTACATAAAAACAGTTTACTGAGCTTCCCCATTGTTGTAATATGAGTGGGAGGGGCCTATTTTAGCGCTTTATTGCGCAGTAAAAATTTAGTCACAGTCTTCCTATTTCTTCCTCCATGATCCAGGACGTCTCTACAGAGCCCAGGGGTCTCCAAAACTAGTTTTGAGGGAGGTAATCAGTCACAGCAGACCTGTGACAGTGTGTTTGACTGTGATAAAAACGTTTATTATTTCAACTGTTATCCGTTTTGGGTATTAAGGGGTTAATCATCCTTTTGCTGGTGGGTGCAATCCTCTGCTAACTTTATACATTTTCTGTTAAAATTTGGTTGTTTTAACATATTTGGTTCATTGTTAATTCAACTGTGTCACATTTTTATGTTTCTTAAAGGCGCAGTAGCGTTTTTTATATAGCTTGTAAATTTATTTAAAAGTTTTTTCCAAGCTTGCTAGTGTTTTTGCTAGTCTGTTTAAACATGTCTGACACAGATGAATCTGTTTGTTCACTATGTTTAAAGGCCAATGTGGAGCCCAATAGAAATTTGTGCACTCAATGTATAGATGTTACTTTGAATAAAAGTCAAACTTTATATGTTAAAAAATATCACCAGACAACGAGGGGGAAGTTATGCCGACTAACTCTCCTCACGTGTCAGTACCTTCGCCTCCCGCTCAGGAGGTGCGTGATATTGTCGCGCCAAGTACATCAGGCTAATGTTATGACTGAAGTACTATCTAAATTGCCAGAATTAAGAGGTAAACGCGATCACTCTGGGGTAAGAACAGAGTGCGCTGATAATAGTAGAGCCATGTTTGATACTGCGTCACAATTTGCAGAACATGAGGACGGAGAGCTTCATTCTGTGGGTGACGGATCTGATCCAAGTAAACTGGATTCAGAGATTTCAAATTTTAAATTTAAGCTTGAGAACCTCCGTGTATTACTAGGGGAGGTATTAGCGGCTCTGAATGATTGTAACACGGTTGCAATTCCAGAGAAAGTATGTAGGCTGGATAAATATTTTGCGGTACCGGCGTGTACTGACGTTTTTCCTATACCTAAAAGGCTTACAGAAATTGTTAACAAGGTGTGGGATAGACCCGGTGTGCCCTTTTCACCCCCTCCTATATTTAGAAAAATGTTTCCAATAGACGCCACCACACGGGACCTATGGCAGACGGTCCCTAAGGTGGAGGGAGCAGTTTCTACTCTGGCTAAGCGCACCACTATCCCGGTGGAGGATAGCTGTGCTTTTTCAGATCCAATGGATAAAAAGTTAGAGGGTTACCTTAAGAAAATGTTTGTTCAGCAAGGTTTTATATTACAACCCCTTGCATGCATCGCGCCTGTCACTGCTGCGGCGGCATTCTGGTTTGAGTCTCTGGAAGAGACCCTTAGCACAGCTCCATTGGATGAGATTATGAACAAGCTTAAAGCCCTTAAGCTAGCTAATTCATTTATTTCTGATGCCGTAGTACACTTAACCAAACTTACGGCTAAGAACTCCGGATTCGCCATTCAAGCGCGCAGAGCGCTGTGGCTTAAATCCTGGTCAGCTGATGTGACTTCTAAATCTAAATTGCTTAATATTCCTTTCAAAGGGCAGACATTATTCGGGCCCGGCTTGAAAGAAATTATCGCTGACATTACTGGAGGTAAGGGCCATGCCCTGCCTCAAGACAGGGCCAAACCAAAGGCTAAACAGTCTAATTTTCGTGCCTTTCATAACTTCAAGGCAGGAGCAGCATCAACTTCCTCCGCTCCAAGACAGGAAGGAACTGTTGCTCTCTACAGACAGGGCTGGAAACCTAACCAGTCCTGGAACAAGGGCAAGCAGGCCAGAAAACCTGCTGCTGCCCCTAAGACAGCATGAAGTGAGGGCCCCCGATCCGGAAACGGATATAGTGGGGGGCAGACTTTCTCTCTTTGCCCAGGCTTGTGCAATAGATGTCCAGGATCCCTGGGCGTTGGAAATCATATCTCAGGGATATCTTCTGGACTTCAAAGCTTCTCCTCCACAAGGGAGATTTCATCTTTCAAGGTTATCAGCAAACCAGATAAAGAAAGAGGCGTTTCTCCAACATAGGTGTGTCCGGTCCACGGCGTCATCCTTACTTGTGGGATATTCTCTTCCCCAACAGGAAATGGCAAAGAGCCCAGCAAAGCTGGTCACATGATCCCTCCTAGGCTCCGCCTACCCCAGTCATTCTCTTTGCCGTTGTACAGGCAACATCTCCACGGAGATGGCTTAGAGTTTTTTAGTGTTTAACTGTAGTTTTTATTATTCAATCAAGAGTTTGTTATTTTGAAATAGTGCTGGTATGTACTATTTACTCAGAAACAGAAAAGAGATGAAGATTTCTGTTTGTATGAGGAAAATGATTTTAGCAACCGTCACTAAAATCCATGGCTGTTCCACACAGGACTGTTGAGAGCAATTAACTTCAGTTGGGGGAACAGTGAGCAGTCTCTTGCTGCTTGAGGTATGACACATTCTAACAAGACGATGTAATGCTGGAAGCTGTCATTTTCCCTATGGGATCCGGTAAGCCATGTTTATTACGATCGTAAATAAGGGCTTCACAAGGGCTTATTAAGACTGTAGACCTTTTCTGGGCTAAATCGATTCATTATTAACACATATTTAGCCTTGAGGAATCATTTTATTTGGGTATTTTGATATAATAATATCGGCAGGCACTGTTTTAGACACCTTATTCTTTAGGGGCTTTCCCAAAGCATAGGCAGAGCCTCATTTTCGCGCCGGTGTTGCGCACTTGTTTTTGAGAGGCATGGCATGCAGTCGCATGTGAGAGGAGCTCTGATACTTAGAAAAGACTTTCTGAAGGCGTCATTTGGTATCGTATTCCCCTTTGGGCTTGGTTGGGTCTCAGCAAAGCAGATACCAGGGACTGTAAAGGGGTTAAAGTTCAAAACGGCTCCGGTTCCGTTATTTTAAGGGTTAAAGCTTCCAAATTTGGTGTGCAATACTTTTAAGGCTTTAAGACACTGTGGTGAAAATTTGGTGAATTTTGAACAATTCCTTCATGTTTTTTCGCAATTGCAGTAATAAAGTGTGTTCAGTTTAAAATTTAAAGTGACAGTAACGGTTTTATTTTAAAACGTTTTTTGTACTTTGTTATCAAGTTTATGCCTGTTTAACATGTCTGAACTACCAGATAGACTGTGTTCTGAATGTGGGGAAGCCAGAATTCCTATTCATTTAAATAAATGTGATTTATGTGACAATGACAATGATGCCCAAGATGATTCCTCAAGTGAGGGGAGTAAGCATGGTACTGCATCATTCCCTCCTTCGTCTACACGAGTCTTGCCCACTCAGGAGGCCCCTAGTACATCTAGCGCGCCAATACTCCTTACTATGCAACAATTAACGGCTGTAATGGATAATTCTGTCAAAAACATTTTAGCCAAAATGAACACTTATCAGCGTAAGCGCGACTGCTCTGTTTTAGATACTGAAGAGCATGACGACGCTGATAATAATGTTTCTGAAGGGCCCCTAACCCAGTCTGATGGGGCCAGGGAGGTTTTGTCTGAGGGAGAAATTACTGATTCAGGGAACATTTCTCAACATGCTGAACCTGATGTGATTACATTTAAATTTAAGTTGGAACATCTCCGCATTCTGCTTAAGGAGGTATTATCCACTCTGGATGATTGTGACAAGTTGGTCATCCCAGAGAAACTATGTAAAATGGACAAGTTCCTAGAGGTGCCGGGGCTCCCAGAAGCTTTTCCTATACCCAAGCGGGTGGCGGACATTGTTAATAAAGAATGGGAAAGGCCCGGTATTCCTTTCGTCCCTCCCCCCATATTTAAAAAATTGTTTCCTATGGTCGACCCCAGAAAGGACTTATGGCAGACAGTCCCCAAGGTCGAGGGAGCGGTTTCCACTTTAAACAAACGCACCACTATACCCATAGAGGATAGTTGTGCTTTCAAAGATCCTATGGATAAAAAATTAGAAGGTTTGCTTAAAAAGATGTTTGTTCAGCAGGGTTACCTTCTACAACCAATTTCATGCGTTGTCCCTGTCGCTACAGCCGCATGTTTCTGGTTCGATGAGCTGATAAAGGCGGTCGATAGTGATTCTCCTCCTTATGAGGAGATTATGGACAGAATCAATGCTCTCAAATTGGCTAATTCTTTTACCCTAGACGCCACTTTGCAATTGGCTAGGTTAGCGGCTAAGAATTCTGGGTTTGCTATTGTGGCGCGCAGAGCGCTTTGGTTGAAATCTTGGTCGGCTGATGCGTCTTCCAAGAACAAGCTACTTAACATTCCTTTCAAGGGGAAAACGCTGTTTGGCCCTGACTTGAAAGAGATTATCTCTGATATCACTGGGGGTAAGGGCCACGCCCTTCCTCAGGATCGGCCTTTCAAGGCAAAAAATAAACCTAATTTTCGTCCCTTTCGTAGAAACGGACCAGCCCAAAGTGCTACGTCCTCTAAGCAAGAGGGTAATACTTCTCAAGCCAAGCCAGCTTGGAGACCAATGCAAGGCTGGAACAAGGGAAAGCAGGCCAAGAAACCTGCCACTGCTACCAAGACAGCATGAAATGTTGGCCCCCGATCCGGGACCGGATCTGGTGGGGGGCAGACTCTCTCTCTTCGCTCAGGCTTGGGCAAGAGATGTTCTGGATCCTTGGGCGCTAGAAATAGTCTCCCAAGGTTATCTTCTGGAATTCAAGGGGCTTCCCCCAAGGGGGAGGTTCCACAGGTCTCAGTTGTCTTCAGACCACATAAAAAGACAGGCATTCTTACATTGTGTAGAAGACCTGTTAAAAATGGGAGTGATTCATCCTGTTCCATTAAGAGAACAAGGGATGGGGTTCTACTCCAATCTGTTCATAGTTCCCAAAAAAGAGGGAACGTTCAGACCAATCTTAGATCTCAAGATCTTAAACAAGTTTCTCAGGGTTCCATCGTTCAAGATGGAAACCATTCGAACTATTCTTCCTTCCATCCAGGAAGGTCAATTCATGACCACGGTGGATTTAAAGGATGCGTATCTACATATTCCTATCCACAAGGAACATCATCGGTTCCTAAGGTTCGCATTCCTGGACAAGCATTACCAGTTCGTGGCGCTTCCTTTCGGATTAGCCACTGCTCCAAGGATTTTCACAAAGGTACTAGGGTCCCTTCTAGCTGTGCTAAGACCAAGGGGCATTGCTGTAGTACCTTATTTGGACGACATTCTGATTCAAGCGTCGTCCCTTCCTCAAGCAAAGGCTCACACGGACATAGTCCTGGCCTTTCTCAGATCTCACGGATGGAAAGTGAACGTGGAAAAGAGTTCTCTATCTCCGTCAACAAGGGTTCCCTTCTTGGGAACAATAATAGACTCCTTAGAAATGAGGATATTTCTGACAGAGGCCAGAAAAACAAAGCTTCTAGACTCTTGTCGGATACTTCATTCCGTTCCTCTTCCTTCCATAGCTCAGTGCATGGAAGTGATCGGGTTGATGGTAGCGGCAATGGACATAGTTCCTTTTGCGCGCATTCATCTAAGACCATTACAACTGTGCATGCTCAGTCAGTGGAATGGGGATTATACAGACTTGTCTCCGAAGATACAAGTAAATCAGAGGACCAGAGACTCACTCCGTTGGTGGCTGTCCCTGGACAACCTGTCACAAGGGATGACTTTCCGCAGACCAGAGTGGGTCATTGTCACGACCGACGCCAGTCTGATGGGCTGGGGCGCGGTCTGGGGATCCCTGAAAGCTCAGGGTCTTTGGTCTCGGGAAGAATCTCTTCTACCGATAAATATTCTGGAACTGAGAGCGATATTCAATGCTCTCAAGGCTTGGCCTCAGCTAGCGAGGGCCAAGTTCATACGGTTTCAATCAGACAACATGACAACTGTTGCGTACATCAACCATCAGGGGGGAACAAGGAGTTCCCTAGCGATGGAAGAAGTGACCAAAATCATTCTATGGGCGGAGTCTCACTCCTGCCACCTGTCCGCTATCCACATCCCAGGAGTGGAAAATTGGGAAGCGGATTTTCTGAGTCGTCAGACATTGCATCCGGGGGAGTGGGAACTCCATCCGGAAATCTTTGCCCAAGTCACTCAGCTGTGGGGCATTCCAGACATGGATCTGATGGCCTCTCGTCAGAACTTCAAAGTTCCTTGCTACGGGTCCAGATCCAGGGATCCCAAGGCGGCTCTAGTGGATGCACTAGTAGCACCTTGGACCTTCAAACTAGCTTATGTGTTCCCGCCGTTTCCTCTCATCCCCAGGCTGGTAGCCAGGATCAATCAGGAGAGGGCGTCGGTGATCTTGATAGCTCCTGCGTGGCCACGCAGGACTTGGTATGCAGATCTGGTGAATATGTCATCGGCTCCACCTTGGAAGCTACCTTTCAGACGAGACCTTCTTGTTCAGGGTCCGTTCGAACATCCGAACCTGGTTTCACTCCAGCTGACTGCTTGGAGATTGAACGCTTGATCTTATCGAAGCGAGGGTTCTCAGATTCTGTTATCGATACTCTTGTTCAGGCCAGAAAGCCTGTAACTAGAAAGATTTACCACAAAATTTGGAAAAAATATATCTGTTGGTGTGAATCTAAAGGATTCCCTTGGGACAAGGTTAAGATTCCTAAGATTCTATCCTTCCTTCAAGAAGGATTGGAAAAAGGATTATCTGCAAGTTCCCTGAAGGGACAGATTTCTGCCTTGTCTGTGTTACTTCACAAAAAGCTGGCAGCTGTGCCAGATGTTCAAGCCTTTGTTCAGGCTCTGGTTAGAATTAAGCCTGTTTACAAACTTTTGACTCCTCCTTGGAGTCTCAATTTAGTTCTTTCAGTTCTTCAGGGGGTTCCGTTTGAACCCTTACATTCCGTTGATATTAAGTTATTATCTTGGAAAGTTTTGTTTTTAGTTGCAATTTCTTCTGCTAGAAGAGTTTCAGAATTATCTGCTCTGCAGTGTTCTCCTCCTTATCTGGTGTTCCATGCAGATAAGGTGGTTTTACGTACTAAACCTGGTTTTCTTCCAAAAGTTGTTTCTAACAAAAACATTAACCAGGAGATTATCGTACCTTCTCTGTGTCCGAAACCAGTTTCAAAGAAGGAACGTTTGTTGCACAATTTGGATGTTGTTCGTGCTCTAAAATTCTATTTAGAAGCTACAAAGGATTTTAGACAAACATCTTCCTTGTTTGTTGTTTATTCCGGTAAAAGGAGAGGTCAAAAAGCAACTTCTACCTCTCTCTCTTTTTGGATTAAAAGCATCATCAGATTGGCTTACGAGACTGCCGGACGGCAGCCTCCCGAAAGAATCACAGCTCATTCCACTAGGGCTGTGGCTTCCACATGGGCCTTCAAGAACGAGGCTTCTGTTGATCAGATATGTAGGGCAGCGACTTGGTCTTCACTGCACACTTTTACCAAATTTTACAAGTTTGATACTTTTGCTTCTTCTGAGGCTATTTTTGGGAGAAAGGTTTTGCAAGCCGTGGTGCCTTCCATTTAGGTGACCTGATTTGTTCCCTCCCTTCATCCGTGTCCTAAAGCTTTGGTATTGGTTCCCACAAGTAAGGATGACGCCGTGGACCGGACACACCTATGTTGGAGAAAACAGAATTTATGTTTACCTGATAAATTACTTTCTCCAACGGTGTGTCCGGTCCACGGCCCGCCCTGGTTTTTTTAATCAGGTCTGATAATTTATTTTCTTTAACTACAGTCACCACGGTACCATATGGTTTCTCCTATGCAAATATTCCTCCTTAACGTCGGTCGAATGACTGGGGTAGGCGGAGCCTAGGAGGGATCATGTGACCAGCTTTGCTGGGCTCTTTGCCATTTCCTGTTGGGGAAGAGAATATCCCACAAGTAAGGATGACGCCGTGGACCGGACACACCGTTGGAGAAAGTAATTTATCAGGTAAACATAAATTCTGTTTTCTACGCTGTGTACAAGACCTCTTACTAATGGGAGTGATCCACCCAGTTCCGCGGTCGGAACACGGGCAAGGATTCTATTCAAATCTGTTTGTGGTTCCCAAAAAAGAGGGAACCTTCAGACCAATCTTGGACTTAAAGATCCTAAACAAATTCCTAAGAGTTCCATCGTTCAAAATGGAAACTATTCGAACCATCTTACCCATGATCCAAGAGGGTCAGGACATGACCACAGTGGATTTAAAGGATGCCTACCTTCACATACCGATTCACAAGGATCATTACCGGTATCTAAGATTTGCCTTCCTAAACAGGCATTACCAGTTTGTAGCTCTTCCCTTCGGGTTAGCTACGGCTCCAAGAATCTTTACAAAGGTTCTGGGCTCTCTTCTGGCGGTACTAAGACCGCGAGGCATAGCGGTAGCTCCGTACCTAGACGACATTCTGATACAAGCATCAAATTTCCAAACTGCCAAGTCTCATACAGTTAGTTCTGGCATTTCTAAGGTTGCATGGGTGGAAGGTGAACGTAGAAAAGAGTTCTCTATTGCCACTCACAAGAGTTCCCTTTCTAGGGACTCTTATAGATTCTGTAGAAATGAAAATTTACCTGACGGAGGACAGGTTATCAAAACTTCTAAATGCTTGCCGTGTCCTTCATTCCATTCAACACCCGTCAGTGACTCAGTGCATGGAGGTAATCGGCTTAATGGTAGCGGCAATGGACATAGTACCATTTGCGCGCCTGCATCTCAGACCGCTGCAATTGTGCATGCTAAGTCAGTGGAATGGGGATTACTCAGATTTGTCCCCTCTGCTAAATCTGGATCAAGAGACCAGAGATTCTCTTCTATGGTGGCTTTCTCGGCCACATCTGTCCAAGGGGATGCCCTTCCGCAGGCCAGATTGGACGATTGTAACAACAGACGCCAGCCTTCTAGGTTGGGGCGCAGTCTGGAATTCCCTGAAGGCTCAGGGATCATGGACTCAGGAGGAGAGACTCCTTCCAATAAACATTCTGGAATTAAGAGCAATTTTCAATGCTCTTCTAGCTTGGCCTCAGTTAGCAACTCTGAGGTTCATCAGGTTTCAGTCGGACAACATCACGACTGTGGCTTACATCAACCATCAAGGAGGAACAAGGAGTTCCCTAGCGATGATGGAAGTCTCAAAGATAATTCGCTGGGCAGAGTCTCACTCTTGCCACCTGTCAGCGATCCACATCCCAGGCGTGGAGAACTGGGAGGCGGATTTTCTAAGTCGCCAGACCTTTCATCCGGGGGAGTGGGAACTTCATCCGGAGGTGTTTGCCCAACTGCTTCATCATTGGGGCAAACCAGATCTGGATCTCATGGCGTCTCGCCAGAACGCCAAGCTTCCTTGTTACGGATCCAGGTCCAGGGACCCGGGAGCGGTGCTGATAGATGCTCTGACAGCACCTTGGGTCTTCAACATGGCTTATGTGTTTCCACCTTTCCCGATGCTTCCTCGATTGATTGCCAGGATCAAACAGGAGAGAGCATCGGTGATTCTAATAGCGCCTGCGTGGCCACGCAGGACCTGGTATGCAGATCTAGTGGACATGTCGTCCTGTCCACCATGGTCTCTGCCTCTGAGACAGGACCTTCTGATTCAGGGTCCTTTCAAACATCCAATCTAATTTCTCTAAGGCTGACTGCATGGAGATTGAACGCTTGATTCTATCAAAGCGTGGATTCTCGGAGTCAGTGATTGATACCTTAATACAGGCTAGGAAACCTGTTACCAGGAAAATTTACCATAAAATATGGCGTAAATACTTATATTGGCGCGAATCCAAGAGTTACTCATGGAGTAAGGTTAGGATTCCTAGGATATTGTCTTTTCTACAAGAGGGTTTAGAAAAGGGTTTATCTGCTAGTTCGTTAAAGGGACAGATTGCAGCTCTGTCTATCCTTTTACACAAACGTCTGGCAGAAGTTCCAGACGTTCAGGCTTTTTGTCAGGCTTTGGCTAGGATTAAGCCTGTGTTTAAGACTGTTGCTCCGCCGTGGAGCTTAAACTTAGTTCTTAACGTTCTGCAAGGTGTTCCGTTTGAACCCCTTCATTCCATCGATATCAAGCTGTTATCTTGGAAAGTTCTGTTTTTAATGGCTATTTCCTCGGCTCGAATAGTCTCTGAGTTATCGGCCTTACATTGTGATTCTCCTTATCTGATTTTTCATTCAGACAAGGTAGTTCTGCGTACTAAACCTGGGTTCTTACCTAAGGTAGTCACTAACAAGAATATCAATCAAGAGATTGTTGTTCCATCATTGTGCCCTAACCCTTCTTCAAAGAAGGAACGACTTTTGCACAATCTGGACGTCGTCCGTGCCCTGAAATTTTATTTGCAGGCAACTAAAGATTTTCGTCAAACTTCTTCCC
The DNA here is from genome assembly GCF_027579735.1 of Bombina bombina. Classification (NCBI taxonomy): domain Eukaryota; kingdom Metazoa; phylum Chordata; class Amphibia; order Anura; family Bombinatoridae; genus Bombina; species Bombina bombina. The sequence goes on along the minus strand of NC_069499.1, from coordinate 1,116,912,091 downwards.
TGTTTGTCGTTTATTCTGGACAGAGGAGAGGTCAAAAAGCTTCGGCTACCTCTCTCTCTTTTTGGCTTCGTAGCATAATACGTTTAGCCTATGAGACTGCTGGACAGCAGCCTCCTGAAAGGATTACAGCTCATTCTACTAGAGCTGTGGCTTCCACTTGGGCCTTTAAGAATGAGGCCTCTGTTGAACAGATTTGCAAGGCTGCAACTTGGTCTTCACTTCACACTTTTTCAAAATTTTACAAATTTGACACTTTTGCTTCTTCGGAGGCTGTTTTTGGGAGAAAGGTTCTACAGGCAGTGGTTCCTTCCGTGTAAAGATCCTGCCTGTCCCTCCCGTCATCCGTGTACTTTTAGCTTTGGTATTGGTATCCCATAAGTAATGGATGACCCGTGGACTGACTACACTTAACAGGAGAAAATATAATTTATGCTTACCTGATAAATTCATTTCTCCTGTAGTGTATTCAGTCCACGGCCCGCCCTGTTTTTTACGGCAGGTCTAAATTTTAATTAAACTCCAGTCACCACTGCACCCTATAGTTTCTCCTTTCTCGTATGGTTTCGGTCGAATGACTGGATATGACGTAGAGGGGAGGAGCTATATAGCAGCTCTGCTTGGGTGATCCTCTTGCACTTCCTGTTAGGGAGGAGTTATAATCCCATAAGTAATGGATGACCCGTGGACTGACTACACTACAGGAGAAATGAATTTATCAGGTAAGCATAAATTATATTTTTCCCTCCCCAGTGTCATGTGACTCATTAGTGTTACATCTCAGGTGTGAATGGGGAGCAGGTGTGCTAAATTTGGTGTTATCGCTCTCACACTCTTTCATACTGGTCACTGGAAGTTCAACATGGCACCTCATGGCAAAGAACTCTCTGAGGATCTGAAAAAAAGAATTGTTGCTCTACATAAAGATGGACCCTGAAACGGAGCTGCAGCACGGTGGGCAAGACCATATAGCGGTTTCACAGGACAGGTTCCACTGAGAACAGGTCCCGCCATGGTCGACCAAAGAAGTGTGTACATGCTCAGCGTCATATCCAGAGGTTGTCTTTGTCAGTGCTCAGACCATGCGCCGCACACTGCTTCAAATTGGTTTGCATGGCTGTCGTCCTAGAAGAAAGCCTGTTTGCTGAAGATTACTGGAACCATGTCCTGTGGTCCGATGAGACCAATATAAACTTATTTGGTTCAGATGGTGTCAAGCGTGTGGGGCGGCAACCAGGTGAGGAGTACAAAGATAAGTGTGTCTTGCCTACAGTCAAGCATGGTGGTGGGAGTGTCATGGTCTGGGCCTGCATGAGTGCTGCTGGCACTGGGGAGCTACAGTTCATTGTGGGAACCATGAATGCCAACATGTACTGTGATATACTGAAGCAGAGCATACTCCCCTCCCTTCAGAGACTGGGCCGCAAGGCAGTATTCCAACATAACAACCCCAAACACACCTCCAAGACGACCACTGCCTTGCTAAAGAAGCTGAGGGTAAAGGTGATGGACTGGCCAAGCATATCTCCAGACATAAACCCTTTTGAGCATCTGTGGGGCATCCTCAAATGTAAGGTGGGGGAGCACAAGGTCTCTAACATCCACCAGCTCCGTGATGTCGTCATGGAGGAGTGGAAGAGGATTCCAGTGGCAACCTGTGAAGCTCTGGTCAACTCTATGCCCAAGAGAGTTAAGGCAGTGCTGGAAAATAATGGTGACCACACAAAATATTCACACTTTGGGCCCAATTTGGACATTTCCACTTAGGGGTTTACTCACTTTTGTTGCCAATGGTTTAGACATTAATGGCTGTGTGTTGAGTTATTTTGAGGGGACAGAAAATTTACACTGTTATACAGGCTGTACAATCACTACTTTACATTGTAGCAAAGTGTCATTTCTTCAGTCTTGTCACATGAAAAGATATAATTAAAATATTTACAAAATAGACATAAATATATACATACATATACATCTTTAAAGATGTATATTTATGTATTTCAATATTAAATTCCTTTGCCTGCCTTTTTCATCTCGTTGAGCCCTTATAACTTTTTATTTATTAATTTTTTTTAGACAGTGTTATGAGTGTAAGTGTGTAAGTGTACTTTGTAATGTATTTTTGATGTGTTTTGTGCAACTTTTTAATTTCGCAAAACAGTTCTGAGATTACGGTAATGATTCTAGCGTAAATCACGATTGTGCTCATGCGATCACGCTCAACTTGTAATATGAGCACAATTTAACCTGCGCGCAAACCATCGCGAAAACCCTTGCGCAAAACATTTGCACCCACTTGTAATCTAGCCCTTAGCAGACATGGTATCAAAGAATAGGTGGAGGACTCTTTCTTTCCAAAGGAAGATTCTATTTAGTTCTGATTGGGATTCAAATATTAAGACTGTCAATGGAGGAAAATTAGCTTTTTATCCTCAGGAAAATAAATCTAAGGAAAAAGAACAGACCAAATAATAGGTCTCATTCTCATTCCTTTATTTTCTCAGGAGATCAGAAATCCTCTTCTTCTCAAAAGACTGAGCCCTCCAAGCCGATCTGGAAGCCTGGTTCTTCTCGGCATACCAAATCCAACCTGTGGTGCATTAACATTATGGTTCTAGTACTCCATTCCAGTGGTACTTTATACCAAAAAGCCCATTCTGATGGTATCAAATATTATATAATAATATATATTTTTAGCCTAGCATTCCCTTCACAACCGATTACAGCTTCAAGGACGTCTGAATGAGCCTCCACTTGACCCTAATTATAAGGATGAGTAAGAACAGAGAGGAGGCCCAAATATTACATGAATTTTAAGGTGGAAGCAATTTTTACAACTATATATGTATGTGTGTATGTATATACATGCACTCACTCCAATATGATCATATTTATGCCCGGGTGCTTCCATTTAACTTTAAATGTAAGATCCAATCATATAAGGGCACTCACAGGTCTTGTATGTAAAATATTTCTTTTATTTATAATCCATTTAAAAAGTTAGTCAACGTTTCAGCTTAAAGGGACATGAAACCCCACATTTTTCTTTTATGATTTAGGTAGAACATACTATTTTAAACAACTTTCCAGTTTACTTCTATTATCAAATTTGCTTTATTCTCTTGGTATTATTTATTGGAGCAGCAGTGCACTACTGTTTATTTAACTGAACACACCGGTGAGCCAATGACAAATCGGTGTGTGTGTATGTGTATATATATATATATATATATATATATATATATATATATATATATATATATATATATATGCAGCCATATCAGTCTTTAGACCCATTCTCCTGCTGAATGATGGAAGTACTGCTAGATAAGTGATCTTGAAACGATCTTCCGGCTGCCGACTTTTCAGAAAGTGTTATGCACAAAAATTTTTGAATAATTGAAAAAGTAAAAGGGCGCCCCCAAATGGTATTGTACTTTTAAAATCAGGTGTCTGAGAAGTGTGTTCAAACTACTCACAAGATGTAAAGCACTAAAGTAGTGCAACACAGGCAGTCTGGACCTTAAACAGCCGTCTAATCAGCTGAAACCACGATTGGAATGGAAAGGGCCTCTGTCCGTCTCGAGGAACAAGACTCCACTGGATCAAATGTAGAAGTGCAAAAGTGCCCAATTACTGGATACTGTTAAACAAGGTATTGCAGAGTGGACATCCAAACTTCCAAATCCTGAAATTAAATAAAAGACTCGAAAGTGAGGGAGTATAGGCAGCTCAAAACCTTAATAATCACAGACCAGAGGGTACTAATATAGCACACATATTATGGATAAAAGATAAAATCACAACGCATTTCTCAGTGTTACACTGTTTCTTCAGGTGAATAATGTATAAAATGTAACATACCAAACATTTATAGATCATTGGTGTCCCCCTGTAATGAATGCGCATGTGTAATACTTAGACACGCCACGTGTATTGTCTCGAATGCCGATTGGCTCTTAGACAAGAATAAGCAAAACACGAAGCTGCAGGGTTCGCCATGATCTAAAATACAAATGACGATGACATGAAATTTACAAAATTCATCTTAAACATAAGCCTTTGTCAAGACATCAAGAAAATAATAAGCTGTAGGTACAAACTCCATGTCTGTTCTCCCAGAGGTATTGCGCGTTTGATGACTCCGGTCAGCAAGAAAAATAACAGGCAGTATACAGCAACAGCACACCCAGGAACAAATTCAATAAATGGGCAAGGCCTGCAGGAAAAGGTTTAAATAGTCTGTAGGCTGATTGGAAATCGCCCGCAGCTACAGATAGGTGGAGTTAGACAGATAAAAAAAAAAAATACAAGGTAAAACAAGAACTAGCTTATAGCTAAAAAGCACAAGTAGCACCTAAACAGAGTGACCACCCAGCATGCCGGAGTCCTAGGTTTGGTCCCAGGTTGTGACAGAGCCCTTATACCTAGGCCGGCAGAGGGAGCCCCATCGAGGTATGTGATAGTCAGAAATACTGGCTTCTAGATCAAAGAAGAATTTATGAGAGGCTAAAAGAAGACAGCTGGTTAGACATGACTACATCACACAGCAATTATATCATGATTATCCATGAGAACCTTATGATGTAAGGAACTACAACTGCTTACCAAAAATTAAGAAACCACCGACATCCCTCCTGCTTAGGGTTCTTCTTTCAACTAATGGGGATGTGGAAGCGACACCGTGGGATAAACACCTCAACGGCAGACATTCTGGAATGTTGCAAAAAGCTGGAAATCCCTACTCCATACAATACACGATTAATTTCAACCCAAAATAAACTTTACCAGGCATCAACAACCCTCCAATGTACAGAATGGCAGACATCTACAGCAAAACAACCAAATAAACAATTAGCTCAAAAGTCTGTAGTGCCAGAGGGATGAGAGAACCACATCTACAAGGAAAGTGTCCTTTTAATTGAATTGATTTTTTTTTCTTCAGTAAATAGTCAATCCAACAAAAACCATAATTCAGAATGTGCAATTACAATAAGAACAGGAAACACTGCAATGAATCTCCTTAAAAATTATAAGGTTGGATTCTTATTGTAAAGATAAAAATAAGGAATATTTTATTGGCCCAAATTAATTAATATAGAAAGTGCAGCAAGGAGAAAAAAAGGGGGGTGAAAGGAAACCCTCCCAGAGGTCAGGCCCATACCCTCATAAAATTATGTACTTGGGTAGAAAAAAGTAGAATCTTGTTGTCTAATGAATCCCAGGGCTCACATATATAATAAAATAATTCAGTCTGCAAGTTGGTTCTATAGACATGGTGCGCCATACATTTAAAGTAATTTACTAGTTCTACAATGCCCTTCCACTTTGGATAATTTTTTCCAGTTTCTAGCAATGGCTAACTTTGCAGCCATCAGAATACACATCAGAAGACATCTTTTAAATGTGGGCATCTTTTCTTCTGTTATGTGTGATCAGTCCACGGGTCATCATTACTTCTGGGATATTATCTGCTCCCCTACAGGAAGTGCAAGAGGATTCACCCAGCAGAGTTGCTATATAGCTCCTCCCCTCTACGTCACCTCCAGTCATTCTCTTGCACCCAAAGACTAGATAGGACGTGTGAGAGGACTATGGTGATTATACTTAGTTTTTATAACTTCAATCAAAAGTTTGTTATTTTACAATAGCACCGGAGCGTGTTATTGCCTCTCTGGCAGAGTTTGAAGAAGAATCTACCAGAGTTTTTCCTATGATTTTAACCGGAGTAGTTAAGATCATATTGCTGTTTCTCGGCCATCTGAGGGAGGTAAAAGCTTCAGATCAGGGGACAGCGGGCAGATAAATCTGCATTGAGGTATGTAGCAGTTTTTATTTTCTGAATGGAATTGATGAGAAAATCCTGCCATACCGTTATAATAACATGTATGTATACTCTACACTTTAGTATTCTGGGGATGGTATTTCACCGGAATTACTCTGTTAAAAGTACATTAAACCTTTTAATAGGTATTTATTATGTTAAACGTTTTTGCTGGAATGTAGAATCGTTTGCATTTTCTGAGGTACTGAGTGAATAAATATTTGGGCATTATTTTTCCACTTGGCAGTTGCTTGTTTTTATTGTGACAGTTTCGTTTCTCTCTCACTGCTGTGTGTGAGGGGGAGGGGCCGTTTTTGGCGCTCTTTGCTACGCATCAAAAATTTCCAGTCAGTTACTCTTGTATTTCCTGCATGATCCGGTTCATCTCTAACAGAACTTAGGGGTCTTCAAACTTCTTTGGAGGGAAGTAGATTCTCTCAGCAGAGCTGTGAGACTTATATATTGACTGTGATTACAAACGTTGCTCTGTAATTTTTATGTTTCAAATTTAATTATTGTTACTTTACTAATGGGAACAAACCTTTGCTAAAGTTGTGTTGTTTTTTTTTTTAAGGATTGATGCTATAACTGTTTTTCAGTTCATTATTTCAACTGTCATTTAATCGTTTAGTGCTTCTTGAGGCACAGTACGTTTTTGTTAAATAAGATTATAACCAAGTTGCAAGTTTATTGCTAGTGTGTTAAACATGTCTGATTCAGAGGAAGATATCTGTGTCATTTGTTCCAATGCCAAGGTGGAGCCCAATAGAAATTTATGTACTAACTGTATTGATGCTACTTTAAATAAAAGCCAATCTGTACAAATTGAACAAATTTCACCAAACAGCGAGGGGAGAGTTATGCCGACTAACTCGCCTCACGTGTCAGTACCTGCATCTCCCGCCCGGGAGGTGCGTGATATTTTGGCGCCTAGTACATCTGGGCGGCCATTACAGATAACATTACAAGATATGGCTACTGTTATGACTGAAGTTTTGGCTAAATTACCAGAACTAAGAGGCAAGCGTGATCACTCTGGGGTGAGAACAGAGTGCGCTGATAATACTAGGGCCATGTCTGATACTGCGTCACAGCTTGCAGAACATGAGGACGGAGAGCTTCATTCTGTGGGTGATGGTTCTGATCCAAACAGATTGGATTCAGATATTTCAAATTTTAAATTTAAATTGGAGAACCTCCGTGTATTACTAGGGGAGGTTTTAGCGGCTCTTAATGATTGTAACACTGTTGCAATTCCAGAGAAATTGTGTAGGTTGGATAAATACTTTGCGGTACCGGCGAGTACTGACGTTTTTCCTATACCTAAGAGACTAACTGAAATTGTTACTAAGGAGTGGGATAGACCCGGTGTGCCGTTTTCACCCCCTCCTATATTTAGAAAGATGTTTCCAATAGACGCCACCACACGGGACTTATGGCAAACGGTCCCTAAGGTGGAGGGAGCAGTTTCTACTTTAGCTAAGCGTACCACTATCCCGGTGGAGGATAGCTGTGCTTTTTCAGATCCAATGGATAAAAAATTAGAGGGTTACCTTAAGAAAATGTTTGTTCAACAAGGTTTTATATTGCAACCCCTTGCATGCATCGCACCGATTACGGCTGCGGCAGCATTTTGGATTGAGTCTCTGGAAGAGAACCTTAATTCAGCTACGCTGGACGACATTACGGACAGGCTTAGAGTCCTTAAACTAGCTAATTCATTTATTTCGGAGGCCGTAGTACATTTAACCAAACTTACGGCTAAGAACTCAGGATTCGCCATTCAGGCACGTAGGGCGCTGTGGCTAAAATCCTGGTCAGCTGATGTAACTTCTAAGTCCAAATTACTTAATATACCTTTCAAGGGGCAAACTTTATTTGGGCCCGGTTTGAAAGAAATTATCGCTGACATTACAGGAGGTAAGGGCCACGCCCTGCCTCAAGACAAAGCCAAAGCTAAGGCTAGACAGTCTAATTTTCGTCCCTTTCGGAATTTCAAAGCAGGAGCAGCATCAACTTCCACTGCACCAAAACAGGAAGGAGCTGTTGCTCGTTACAGACAAGGCTGGAAACCTAACCAGTCCTGGAACAAGGGCAAGCAGGCCAGGAAACCTGCTGCTGCCCCAAAGACAGCATGAACCGAGGGCCCCCGATCCGGGACCGGATCTAGTGGGGGGCAGACTCTCTCTCTTCGCCCAGGCTTGGGCAAGAGATGTTCAGGATCCCTGGGCGCTAGAGATCATATCTCAGGGATACCTTCTAGATTTCAAATTCTCTCCCCCAAGAGGGAGATTTCATCTGTCAAGGTTGTCAACAAACCAGATAAAGAAAGAAGCGTTTCTACGCTGTGTACAAGATCTTTTATTAATGGGAGTGATCCATCCGGTTCCGCGGTCGGAACAAGGACAAGGGTTTTACTCAAACCTGTTTGTGGTTCCCAAAAAAGAGGGAACTTTCAGGCCAATCTTGGATTTAAAGATCCTAAACAAATTCCTAAGAGTTCCATCGTTCAAAATGGAAACTATTCGGACAATCTTACCCATGATCCAAAAGGGTCAGTACATGACCACAGTGGATTTAAAGGATGCTTACCTTCACATACCGATTCACAAAGATCATTACCGGTATCTAAGGTTTGCCTTCTTAGACAGGCATTACCAGTTTGTAGCTCTTCCATTCGGGTTGGCTACGGCTCCAAGAATCTTCACAAAGGTTCTGGGTGCCCTTCTGGCGGTACTAAGACCGCGAGGAATTTCGGTAGCTCCGTACTTAGACGACATTCTGATACAAGCTTCAAGCTTTCAAACTGCCAAGTCTCATACAGAGTTAGTTCTGGCATTTCTAAGGTCGCATGGATGGAAAGTGAACGAAAAGAAGAGTTCTCTTTTTCCTCTCACAAGAGTTCCATTCTTAGGGACTCTTATAGATTCTCTGGAAATGAAGATTTATCTGACAGAAGACAGATTAACAAAGCTTCTAAATGCTTGCCGTGTCCTTCATTCCATTCAACTCCCGTCAGTAGCTCAATGCATGGAGGTGATCGGCTTAATGGTAGCAGCAATGGACATAGTTCCCTTTGCACGTCTACATCTCAGACCGCTGCAATTGTGCATGCTAAGTCAGTGGAATGGGGATTACTCAGACTTGTCCCCTACTCTGAATCTGAATCAAGAGACCAGAAACTCTCTTCTATGGTGGCTTTCTCGGCCACATCTGTCCAGGGGGATGCCATTCAACAGGCCGGACTGGACAATTGTAACAACAGACGCCAGCCTACTAGGTTGGGGCGCTGTCTGGAATTCTCTGAAGGCTCAGGGACAATGGAGTCAGGAGGAAAGTCTCCTACCAATAAACATTCTGGAATTGAGAGCAGTTCTCAATGCCCTTCTGACTTGGCCCCAGTTAAAAACTCGGGGGTTCATCAGGTTTCAGTCGGACAACATCACGACTGTAGCGTACATCAACCATCAAGGAGGGACAAGAAGCTCCCTAGCAATGATGGAAGTATCAAAGATAATTCGCTGGGCAGAGTCTCACTCTTGCCACCTGTCAGCAATCCACATCCCGGGAGTGGAGAACTGGGAGGCGGATTTCTTGAGTCGCCAGACTTTTCATCCGGGGGAGTGGGAACTTCATCCGGAGGTCTTTGCCCAAATACTTCGACTTTGGGGCAAACCAGAGATAGATCTCATGGCGTCTCGCCAGAACGCCAAACTTCCTCGCTACGGTTCCAGATCCAGGGATCCGGGAGCTGTTCTGATAGATGCTTTGACAGCACCTTGGAACTTCGGGATGGCTTATGTGTTTCCACCCTTCCCGCTGCTTCCTCGATTGATTGCCAAAATCAAACAGGAGAGAGCATCAGTGATTCTAATAGCACCTGCATGGCCACGCAGGACTTGGTATGCAGATCTAGTGGACATGTCATCCTGTCCGCCTTGGTCTCTACCTCTAAGACAGGACCTTCTGATACAGGGTCCATTCAAACATCAAAATCTAACTTCTCTGAAGCTGACTGCTTGGAAATTGAACGCTTGATTTTATCAAAACGTGGTTTTTCTGAGTCGGTTATTGATACCCTGATACAGGCTAGGAAACCTGTTACTAGAAGGATTTACCATAAGATATGGCGTAAATACCTATACTGGTGTGAATCCAAAGATTACTCCTGGAGTGAGGTTAGGATTCCTAGGATATTGTCCTTTCTACAAGAAGGTTTAGAAAAGGGTTTATCGGCTAGCTCATTAAAGGGACAGATCTCAGCTCTGTCCATCTTGTTACACAGGCGTCTGTCAGAAAATCCAGACGTCCAGGCTTTTTGTCAGGCTTTAGCTAGGATCAAGCCTGTGTTTAAAACTGTTGCTCCGCCATGGAGTTTAAACTTAGTTCTTAACGTTTTACAGGGTGTTCCGTTTGAACCCCTTCATTCCATTGATATAAAATTGTTATCTTGGAAAGTTCTGTTTTTAATGGCTATTTCCTCGGCTCGAAGAGTCTCTGAGTTATCAGCCTTACATTGTGATTCTCCTTATCTGATCTTTCACTCAGACAAGGTAGTTCTGCGTACTAAACCTGGGTTCTTACCTAAGGTAGTCACTAACAGGAATATCAATCAAGAGATTGTTGTTCCATCCTTGTGTCCAAATCCTTCTTCAAAGAAGGAACGTCTTCTACACAATCTGGATGTAGTTCGTGCCCTCAAGTTCTACTTGCAGGCAACTAAGGATTTTCGACAAACATCTTCCCTGTTTGTCGTGTACTCTGGTCAGAGGAGAGGTCATAAGGCTTCGGCTACCTCTCTCTCCTTCTGGCTTCGTAGCATAATTCGTTTAGCCTATGAGACTGCTGGACAGCAGCCTCCTGAAAGAATTACAGCTCATTCTACTAGAGCTGTGGCTTCCACTTGGGCCTTTAAGAATGAGGCCTCTGTTGAACAGATTTGCAAGGCTGCAACTTGGTCTTCGCTTCATACTTTTTCCAAATTTTACAAATTTGACACTTTTGCTTCTTCGGAGGCTATTTTTGGGAGAAAGGTTCTTCAGGCAGTGGTTCCTTCTGTATAATGAGCCTGCCTATCCCTCCCGTCATCCGTGTACTTTTGCTTTGGTATTGGTATCCCAGAAGTAATGATGACCCGTGGACTGATCACACATAACAGAAGAAAACATAATTTATGCTTACCTGATAAATTCCTTTCTTCTGTTGTGTGATCAGTCCACGGCCCGCCCTGTTTTTTAAGGCAGGTAAATATTTTTTAAATTATACTCCAGTCACTACTACACCCTTGGCTTCTCCTTTCTCGTTGGTCTTTGGTCGAATGACTGGAGGTGACGTAGAGGGGAGGAGCTATATAGCAACTCTGCTGGGTGAATCCTCTTGCACTTCCTGTAGGGGAGCAGATAATATCCCAGAAGTAATGATGACCCGTGGACTGATCACACAACAGAAGAAAGGAATTTATCAGGTAAGCATAAATTATGTTTTTAAGGTTCAATTGTACTCTGGGGCATAGTCTCAAGCAAGTTGAGCAGTTGACATAATTATTTTACTTTTGCGAATATGTATGCTCTAAATTAAAGTCACACGAAATGTTAAACTAGATCACTTGCAAAAGCTATTCCCATCTGACAACAACATCACTCATTGGCTTAATAAACACAGAGACAAAATGAATACTTTTTTAAATACCCCAAATTATTAAAAAGCCTTCTATTTGAAACAAAAGTACAAAAATGTATACTACTGGAACACCAATTAACGAGCGCCCTGCATCTTGGAGGGGTTTGCTGGTCGCCACTGACCTAAATGATAAAAAACAAAAAATGTCTGGGGTAGTCACAGAGACTTTCTCTAATTGGCTCTGGATTTAAAAAAAAGTTCCCCTCTTAGTACACAATGCCACAACCCAGAATTTGCAGAGGGATCTGCCTATACACCTTTGTTTCCTCCTGACTTACATAGTCTTATCTCAGTGTGTACTCACTGTTAGAAGCAGGGAAACTTCCTAAAACCCTGGTTAAGATACCACCAGGCTGGCCATTACCTTTTTATCCATAAAGACAGAGACAACTTGATGTGTGAGCCCACTGAATTTAAAAACTATGTTATATGAAAACCTAATCGAAGGGCTTTTTATCTATTCTGTATTCCTAAACTAATAGCAATTATATTCCCTTACTCACCCTTATTTGTCCAAAGGTGGAATACAGAAATGAATAACACAACTACCTTGAAACATTTTTAGGACTACAGCTAGATCAGCACATGCCATGATGTCTTTAAAAAACTAATGTTTAGATACTCACGAGGTGGCACATTACCCCACAGAGAATCAAACACCTTTTTCTCAGGTGTGGAGAGACAGGGGATATGTTTATATCTGGTAGGACTGTACTGTAATCTGACAATACTGGGACTTAATTACTAAGCAAATCAATAAAATAATTGGGTAACACCTAGCACCAGATCAGAATCCTTTTCATTTTAATTAGCCTATGGGGGTCAGATGTCAAATCCGACTAGGCCAAATTATTATTAACAATGCCAAACTCTTAATTGCCAGACAGTGGAAGTGCAATGATCCCCTAAAATGCAGGAACTGGTATGAACAAATTAGTAAAACATTAGTGCTCAAGAGATATTATTATCTTAGATAATTTAGTTTTATCAGACCATGCCTTCCATTTGGGAAACATATAAATCATCTTGTTAGATATGATTGCCGCTAAAACCCTTTTTTTTTGGGGGGGGGGGAATGGGACAAGAGTGGAGGTTCACTCTCACAGACACAGGAATTAGTGAGAGTTAGGAAGTGAAAATAGACACAATTTTTGGAACACACATGCTGTTCGAAATGATACACCTTTTAGATCACAAGTAGTACTGATTGGTGCAGGTGTGCATGGGATATTTTCCAAAACTTTGATTTGACTTGGTGTAGAAATGGTAAAAATCTTAGGGCTAGATTACAAGTGTAGCGCAAAATTTCACTTTTGCAAGAGCGATATTTGATCTCCACTCGTAATACCAGCACACGCAACTGTGCTCTGGTATATAAAGTGGCTTGCAATGCGAACGCTAGCTACCATTCGCATTGCATGGAAGCTTTGAGCTCAGTAGAGCGCACTTCCATAGGCTCCAATGGGAGCCTCATTCTGCATGAGAACCTAGCACAGCAAAGAGGGTAAATCGTGCAGCGATGGGCAGCAGATGTAAATATATATGAATAGTATATTCATATATAGTTATGTGTTTATAAGCATATACATATATATTTACAGGGAACACACAGTTCCCCATAGAATGCTATGTAAAGGTCAAATTTAAACCCTAAAAACTGCTTTGTGCAGTTATTTTTTATTTTTAAAAAAAATGCTTTTTTTTTTTAAATAAAAAATTACAATATACTTTAATTTGGGGCCAATTGTGGCAGTTTTTAAAAATCAACCAGAGATCTGTTTCATTTTTGGAGCGCTAATTGCTACTGTGAGCTTGCGGTAGCAATAACCAGCCACTTGTAATGGCTGGTTATTTATCGCATGCCCGTAAACAGGTGATATTGCCCTTTTATGGGCACGCGATAAATAAGCTCTCCACTTGTAATCTAGCCCTTAATGTTCAGAAGCTATGTATGTTACACATTGTATTGTTTTTTTTTTTGTTTTGTACAGTGGTTTTAAAGATTTTTGTTTCCATGTGTCACCAGCAGAGGCGTAACTAGAAACCACAGGGCCCAGGTGCAAGAATCTAAGAAGCCCCCCCCCCCAAAAAAAAAGGTGAATTTGATACATATCTTTTTTTTTTTTTTAACATTTAACACAGAAAAAAAAATGTGAATCAGATTTGTCTGTAAAAGGAGGTACCCTGTGCCCACAGTCTGTGAGATGGTCTGACCCCATATTACTCTATATAGTGACACTGTTTAACCCACCAGTACTGTATATAGTGAGTTAGTGACACAGTCTGTAATCTGCCGGTGAGATGGCCTTACCCTACCCGCCGCAGTATTTTATAAAGTGACCACAGTAGTCAGTGACATGGTCTAGCACCCCCCCCGTACTGTATATAGTGGTAGTGTATAGTGACACTGTTTACCCCCCATGCTGTAGTAACAAGGTCTGTAATTTGCTGGTTCCACAAACATACATACACACACACACACACACACACACACATACATGCATAAATACACACACAGTCGCATACATACATACATACATACATACACACACACACATAAATACCAATGGGTAAAACAGAAACACTAACCCCTGTAGTCAGAGATGCTAGTGAAGCATCATGTCAAACTCACATGATATCAGTGCAGGCAGTGGCAGGTCAACGACCCTCAGGGGCCCAGTCGCAGCTGCGAACTCTGCACCCCCTGTAGTTCCGTCACTGGTCACCAGGGATAACCCCTTAGACTAGATTCTGGACTATCACTCTGATGTATTGCCTCTGGAAAGTATAGGTCTAAGTCAAGGACTTTAATGCCATATGTTATAGAATGGCCCTAGGTGACACATTATCTGTATTCTTTTTTTAAAATCTTAATGAAATAAAAGAAGAAGAAAAGCTACACTGCTTCTTGTTTCACACTACTTAGACATCATGTGAAATACTTAATCTGCAACACACATAAAACGAAGTATAGGTTTAATATTTCTTTATTTGTAGCTTGTACCTGTGAAAGGAAAAATAAACAGAAGACAATCTTGTGTGTTTATTTTTCCATATTTGCTTTACTTACCAGCCTTCATGATGCATCCTTCATATGAACACTCCCTGGTAGTCCTATGACAGTCACTTTGTCTTTGGATCGTCTCAGCTTTTTTTTCACAGTCTTTGAAGACAATCTAAACTTCAGTACAATGTTTTTTTGCTGGCTAAGGGCTCACTTCCATTGAGCTGTTAAAAATGGAGCTGTAAGCTACTGAAGCAGCCGACAGTTAAAAGTAATTTACGGCTCCATTTTAGTACCAGGTTTCCATTGAAAAGGTTACAGCTTTGCGCGCGGCCACTCTTTTCATGTAGGTGTAAGCTAGCGTTGTGTTAACGCTTCCACCCGATGACGGATTTCTAAAACATTAATAGGTTACTATGGTAACCCGACCTTACACTACACTCGATCGCACTTGTATGTGGCGCGTATATTTTACCCGTCGCTCGCTGTTAAAATAAAATCAAACACCTAACGCATGCGCAATATCTACTTCTCAACAGCAACCCCCAACCGCAATAACTAATGTATTAACCCCTAATCTGCCAACCCCCATATTGCAAAGTATCTATTTAAATTATTAACCCCTAATCCGCCATGCACCTACATCGCAATTAACCTAATACATTTATTAACCTCTAAACCGCCATTCACCCACATCACAATTAACCTAATACATTTATTAACCCCTAAACTGCCATTAACCCACATCACAATTAACCTAATAAATCTATTAACCCCTAAACCGCCAAACCCCAAAAAGCAAATAACTAATCACTTAGCCCCCTAACCTAACACCCCCTAAATTAACCATATTACATACATTAAAATAATCCTAAATTACAATTAAAATAAAAAACCTAACATTACTTTAAAAAAAAAAAAAAAAATTTTAAATTAAACTAAATTTACAAAAAATAAAAAAGTCTAACATTATATAAAAAATAAACCAAATTATCAAAAATTAAACCTAATCTCTAATGAAAATAAAAAAGCCCCCCCAAAATAAAAACTTCCCTAATCTAATACTAAACTACCAATAGCCCTTAAAAGGGCCTTTTGTAGGGAATTGCCCTAAGTTAAACAGCTCTTTTACCTTTAAAAAAACGAAGCTACTGAAATCCTATTGGCTGATTTGAACAGCCAATAGAATTTCGGTAGCTCTCATCCTATTGGCTGATTGGAATTTAAAGAATCAAATCAGCCAATAGTAATGCAAGTGACGCCATATTTAAACGCGTAACTTGCATTCAATGTTCAGTGTATGGCGGTGATCATATGAAGAGGATCCTCCACGCTCTCTGGCTCCGCGGTCCTCGGTCTTCAGTACCTTGGTCGCCGGTCATCAGTTCCGCGGTCCTGGATGAAGATAGAAGAGGTCGCCGCTTGGAAGAAGACTTCACCGCCGGACTTCAGGAACCGTGAGTACCTATCTGGGGGTTAGACTTATGCTTTTTTTTTTTTTAGATTGTAAAAGAGCTGAATGCTTTAGGGGCAATGGGTAGTTTAGGATTTTTTAGTGTTTTTTTATTTTGGGGGTTTGGTGGGTGGGAGGTTTTACTGTTAGAGGGGGGACTTAGTGTTTTTAAAGGTAAAAGAGCTGTTTAAAGGGACGGTCAACACCAGAATGTTTGTTGCTTAAAAAGAAAGATAATCCCTTTATTACCCTTTCCACAGTTTTGCATAACCAACACTGTTATAGAAATACTCTTTTTACCTCTGTGATTTCCTTGTATCTAAGCCTCTGCAAACTGCCCCCTTATTTCAGTTCTTTTGACAGATTTGCATTTTAGCCAATCAGTGCTCACTCCAGGGAAACTTCACGTGCATGAGCTCAATGTTATCTATATGAAACACATGAACTAATGCCCTCTAGTGGTCAAAATGCATTCAGATTAGAGGCAGTCTTCAAGGTCTAAGAAATTAGCATATGAACCTCCTAGGTTTTGCTTTCAACTAAGAATACTAAGAGAACAAAGCAAAATTGGTGATAAAAGTCCATTGGAAAATTGTTTAAAATTACATTCCCTATGTAAATCGTGAACGTTTTTTTTTTGGACTACAAAAGGCAAAGGGCTATTGGTAGTTTAGTATTAGATTCGGGGGTGTTTTTATTTTGGGGGCTTTTTTATTTTCATAGGTATTAAGTATAATTTTTTTATTTTTGATAATTTTGGTTTATTATTTTATGTAATGTTAGACTTTTTTATTTTTAGAAATTTTAGATTAATTTAAATTTAGGTATTTTAATTTTTAAAGTAATGTTAGTTTTTTTTTATTTTAATTGTAATTTAGGATTATTTTAATTTATGTAATGGGTCAATTTAGGGGGTGTTAGGTTAGGGGGCTTAGTGATTAGTTATTTGCCATATGGGGCATGGCAGTTTAAGGGTTAATAGTTTAAATAGATACTTTGCGATATGGGGGTTGGCGGATTAGGGGTTAATGGTATTAATAGATACTTTGCGATATGGGAGATTAAGGGTTAATAGTTTTAATAGCTAGTTTGCGTTGTTGGGCATGGTGTTTTAGAGGTTCATAGATTTATTATAAGTTGCGATATGGGGGGGTGGCTGATAGAGGGGTTTTGACGTGTCGGGTTAGATTTCAATGGGAAAAAGATCTCAAAGAGCACCTTTTTCCTGTTTTACACCTAGTTGAGCTGGGTGTAACTTTTGGTACTGTATCGGCAGCCTCCGACAGTGTAGTAACGTTTTGTGCGGGCATTGGAAACCGGGTATTATTTAAAGATTAGCGGCTTCTGATACTTTGTATGGGACACGATAATGTTTTCGTCAGCCGGAGATCGGTTGCCGAAATTGAGTTATAACGAGCCATTGGAAGCAGTCAATAAACGATATTGCTTCCAACAGCTTATTTAACAGTTTCCGAGTGCACGCAAACCGAAATACGACTCAATGGAAATGAGCTCTAAGTTAGTTGCAAAGCTCCATTTCCACTTAGCAGTTGCTTTGCAGTTTTAAAATGTTTGACCCACTCAATAGACGTCTCACTGGGACCCCTGAGTTTATCAGGGAGCCTCACTAGTTCTTGTCAATAAATGTGTTCTTTTGTAAATGTTTTGGGCTATCTGTTCTTTATTTTTTGGGCTATATTTATATATGAAATTGTAGTGTAAAATAAAGTTTTTATTAAAAAAAATATATATTTCTCCGAAGTTCTAGCTTACCTTTCCCTTGCTTTCCATTTCCAACTACACAGCTGAATGTGAGCTTGTGAGGCATTTTCTATTAGATGATTAAAATTGTAATTCTTTAAAAGTCTGCAAAAGCCCACAAAACACCATGGACGTTACCAAAAAAGCAGAACTAACAGCCTTGGCACACACATAGGGCCAGATTACAAGTTATGCGCTATTTGGCTCTTTCTCTGGAGTGTTAACACCACCGGAAGTAAAGATTTTGCGCACGCGTGTTGGTGCGTATTACAAGTTGATAGTAAACATTTTGAAAGCGAGTGAAACCTGATGCGTATTAACCAAAGGACTTCTGATATTACAACCGCATATACATCAATGGAGCATGCTGATGAAAGAAAAACTAAGAGTTATCGTTCGCGTGCTAACCCAAAACCAAAATAAACCCACAGAGCTATACCGGACAGGAGTTATTAATATTTCACATTCTGTTGTTCTTCACATATAGGTAAATGTTCTTTGTATTTTTAAATAGATATTTCCATAAATAGATATATATTTTACATTATCAATAAAAAGAAAAGAAAAAATTCTATGTGAGGAACATTGGAATGTAAAATATGTGTAATGTGCTTCAGTTTCGCACTGTAGCTCTAACGTGGTGTCGGGTTAGCGTACATGAAGAATTAGTTATCTTAATGAGCATTATGCAAATATTACATAAAAAATATTGAAAAATATGAATTATTTTTAATAATTATTATAGATGTTCTTAAAAAATCTTTAAAATAATTTGAATATATATATATATATATATATATATATATGTGTGTGTGTGTATATTTTACTGTAACTACAATAATTGATTTTTTTTTCAATACTTAAAGGGATAGTAAACACCAAAAATGTTATTGCTTAAAAAGATAGATAATCCCTTTATTACCGATTCCGCAATTTTCCATAACCAACATAGGTAAATGTTCTTTGTATTTTTAAATAGATATTTCCATAAATAGATATATATTTTACATTATCAATAAAAAGAAAAGAAAAAATTCTATGTGAGGAACATTGGAATGTAAAATATGTGTAATGTGCTTCAGTTTCGCACTGTAGCTCTAACGTGGTGTCGGGTTAGCGTACATGAAGAATTCGTTATCTTAATGAGCATTATGCAAATATTACATAAAAAATATTGAAAAATATGAATTATTTTTAATAATTATTATAGATGTTCTTAAAAAATCTTTAAAATAATTTGAATATATATATATATATATATATATATGTGTGTGTGTGTATATTTTACTGTAACTACAATAATTGATTTTTTTTTTCAATACTTAAAGGGATAGTAAACACCAAAAATGTTATTGCTTAAAAAGATAGATAATCCCTTTATTACCGATTCCGCAATTTTCCATAACCAACACTGTTACAGAAATATACTTTTTACCTATGTAATTATCTTGTATCTAAGTTTTTGCAGACTGCCTCCTTATCTCAGATCTTTTGACAGATTTGCATTTCAGACAATTAGTGTTGACTTAAATAACTTCACGTGCATGAGCACAGTGTTATCTATATGAAACACATGAACTAACCCCATCTAGCTGTAAAAAACTGTCAAATGCATTCAGCTGAGAGGCAGTCTTCAAGGGCTTAGCAATTAGCATATGAGCCTACCTAGGTTTAGCTTTAAACTAAGAATAACGAGAGAACAAAGCAAATTTGATGATAAAAGTAAATTCGAAAGCTGTTTAAAATGACATGCCCTATCTGAACCATGAAAGTTTAATTTTGACTTTAATATCCCTTTAATATTTTCATGAGGTGCCTTAAAGGGATATAAAACCCAAACAATTTATTTTAAGATTCAGATAGAGTATGCAAGTTTAAACAACTTTCTAATATACTGCTATTATCAGTTTTTCTTTGTTCTCTTGATATTTTTGTTGAAAAGCAGGGATGTAATGCTTAGAAGCCAGCCCATTTCTGGAGAACTGTATAGCAGAAGATTTGCAAGAATGTTATCCATTTGCAAGAGCACTAGATGGCAGAACTATTTACTGCCATGTAGTGCTCCAGATGCCTACCTAGGTGTCTCTTCAACACAGAATATCATGGAAATGAAGCAAATTTGACAATAGACATAAATTGGAAACGTTTTTAAAATGATATTCTCTGTATGAATCACAAAGGAATTTTTTTCGGTTTCACATCCCTTTAAGATAACTAATTCTTTATGTGTCCTAACCTGACACCACGTTAGACCCACAGCACGAAACCCGAAGCGCTTTACGCATATTTTACATGCCAATGTTCTTAAAGGGACAGTCAAGTCTAAAAAAACCTTTCATGATTTAAATAGGGCATGTAATTTTAAACAACTTTCCAATTTACTTTTATCACCAATTTTGCTTTGTTCTCTTGGTATTCGTAGTTGAAAGCTAAACCTAGGAGGTTCATATGCTAATTTCTTAGACCTTGAAGGCCGCCTCTAATCTGAAAGCATTTTGACCGTTTTTCACCACTAGAGGGTGTAAGTTCATGTGTTTCATATAGATAACATTGAGCTCATGCATGTGAAGCTCCTAGGAGTGAGCACTGATTGGTTAAAGGGACAGTTTACTCAAACATGTTCTCCCCTTTAATTTGTTCCCAATGATCCACTTTACCTGCTGGAGTGTATTAAATTGTTTACAAGTATTTCCATTACCCTTATATATTGGCATTTGAATTAGTTTATTTAGCCTGTGGTATCCCCACCTATTCAAAAGGTTTTTGGCCTTGAGGCCAAGCTGTGTTAACACAGCCAGTAGAAGAAATTACACTCCCAGTGGGTTATAGAAGAGATAAGGTAATAAAATGTTAATTTTCCATTGTTCTCTCCAAGTGTTGGTGATTAGTTTATGGACAGATATAATATAAAGAAGCAAGTATATGTACACAATGTGATAAAGTAATGAGATCTGGTTATACCTACAAGCTCAACCCATTTTATTAGGTTGTGGCTTTAAAACACAAAATCAGCTAATTTTATGTGCACAAATAAGCGTTAAAAAAACAAATCTCATACATTTTATACTCTGCAGCTGGTAAAAAAGTCATTGTTAACACATTAAGGGAAAAACAATTTTATAGTATACTGTCCCTTTAAAATGCAAGTCTGTCAAAAGAACTGAAATAAGGCGGCAGTTTGCAGAGGCTTAGATACAAGATAATCACAGAGGTAAAGAGGGTATTATTATAACTGTGTTGGTTATGCAAAACGGGGGAATGGGTAATAAAGGGATTATTTACCTTTTTAAACAACAAAAATTCTGGTGTTGACTGTCCCTTTAACATAGAAAAAAAATATTTTTACTTTTAAATATATTTTTCTATTTATAGCTGATGTTAATGTAAATTATATATCTATATGAATATATATAGATATGTATAGGAATATTAATTTAAAACTACAAAGAACATTTACCCCAATACAAAGAACATTGGAATGCAAAATATTTACGGTAAATGCCACAGGTGGGACTAAGTTATTGTTTTGCAAGCCACAAAATACAAAGTCTTGAGTCCCAAGTCAAGACATACAAGTTCAAGTCAAGTTGCAAGTCCTCAACTTTAGGCTCAAGTCATTAATACTCTTTGCCCAATTCAGGGCCAGATTAGGAGTGGTATGCTAACAGTTACACGTGAGAGATATCGAGTTTATCGCAGCTCTTTGTGCACGTTGGATGTGTTTGTATTACAAATTGAAAGTAAACTTGATCGCTTGAGCACAATTTAATTTTAAGTGCGTCGGGATATTGCAAACTCAAAAAAAGAACAGTTACACTCATAATAACAGTATCTAATAAAAATTGTTTAAAAATATTGCATAAAAAAAGCTTCAAGGGCTCAAAAATATGAGGACTCCAAAAAGCTTTAACATAGAGATACATACATATGCAAATATGAATGTGTATGTGTGTGTATATATATAAATATATATATATATATATATATATATATATATATATATATATATATATATATATATATATATATATATATGTGTGTGTGTGTCTACTGATGTATTTATTTGTTTATCTCTGAAGAAGTGCATGTGAACATGCGCGAAACATGTCAGATAGCATGAGCTGCTCTAGCTAACTACCATCTACAAGAATAAACTCTACCTGCACTGGCTACCTGTCCTGATCTGTCTTTTTTTGTTTTCCTATTTATTTGTTTATATGTGTATATATGTATTTGCAGACATATATATATATATATATATATATATATATATATATGCATTTGAACCCTTTGAAGTCAAGTAGATGAAAAGGCATATTTATGCAATTTATATTTAATAAAGTGTTTAACTATGTATTTACTGTGAATCTTTGACATTCTAATGTTCTCAACATAGGGGAATATGTTCTAAGTATTTTTCAATAGATATTCATATATAATATATATATATATATATATATATATATATACCTAAATATAATTATATATATATATATATATATATATATATATATATAAAAATAAATATAATATATACTAGTCCTAAAGCCAGTTCACACGGGCCATTTTTTGCAGTACAGCGGTCCCACCCCTTGCACTCTCCCCCCCCTCTTTTGCTCTCTCTCCCCCCCTTTCTTTTGCTTTCTCTCTCCCCCTCTCTTTTGAGCTCTCTCTCTCTCCCCCCTCTCTCTTTTGAGCTCTTTCTCTCTCCCCCCTCTCTCTTTTGAGCTCTCTCTCCCCCCCTTTTCTTTCTTTTGCGCTCTCTCCCCCTCTCTTTTGCGCTCTCTCCCCCCTCTCTTTTGTGCTCTCTCTCTCCCCCTCTCTTTTGCGCTCTCCCTCCCCCCCTCTCTTTTGCGCTCTCCCTCCCCCCTCTCTTTTGCTCTCTCTCTCTCCCCCTCTCTTTTGCTCTCTCTCTCTTCCCCCTCTCTTTTGCGCTCTCTCTCCCCCATCTCTTTTGCGCTCTCTCTCCCCCATCTCTTTTGCGTTCTCTCTCCCCATCTCTTTTGCGTTCTCTCTCCCCCATCTCTTTTGCGCTCTCTCTCCCCCTCTCTTTTGCGCTCTCTCCCCCCTCTCTCTCCCCCCATCTCTCTCCCCTCTATCTCTCTCTCTCCCCCTCTCTTTTGTGCTCTCTCTCCCCCTCTTTTGTGATCTCTCTCCCCCCTCTCTCTCCCCTCTCTCTCCCCCTCTCTTTTGTGCTCTCTCTCTCTCCCCCTCTTTTGCGCTCTCTCCCCCCCCTCTCTTTTGCGCTCTCTCCCCCCCTCTCTTTTGCGCTCTCTCTCCCCCCTCTCTTTTGCGCTCTCTCTCTCCCCCCTCTCTTTTGTGCTCTCTCTCTCCCCCCTCTCTTTTGTGCTCTCTCTCTCTCACCTCTTTTGTGCTCTCTCTCTCTGCCCCTCTCTTTTGCGCTCTCTCCCCCCTCTCTTCACACTCTCTCTCCCCCCCTCTTTTGCTCTCTCTCTCCCCCATCTCTTTTGCGCTCTCTCTCCCCCTCTCTTTTGAGCTCACTCTCTCCCCCATCTCTTTCTCTTGTAAGGTGTATCCAGTCCACGGATCATCCATTACTTGTGGGATATTCTCCTTCCCAACAGGAAGTTGCAAGAGGACACCCACAGCAGAGCTGCTATATAGCTCCTCCCCTAACTGCCATATCCAGTCATTCTCTTGCAACTCTCAACAAAGATGGAGGTAGTAAGAGGAGAGTGGTAAAATATAGTTAGTTTTTTCTTCAATCAAAAGTTTGTTATTTTCAAATAGTACCGGAGTTGTACTATTTTATCTCAGGCAGTATTTAGAAGAAGAATCTGCCTTTGTTTTTCTATGATCTTAGCAGCTTGTAACTAAGATCCACTGCTGTTCTCACATATGTCTGAGGAGTGAGCTAACTTCAGAGGGAGAATGGCGTGCAGGTTATCCTGCTATTGAGGTATGTGCAGTTTTAAGTTTTTCTAGGGACTAGAAAATGCTGCTGGTACCTGATTAATGTAAGTTAAGCCTAAAAACAGTGATTTAATAGTGACTTGTATCAGGCTTACTACCAGAGATATATACTCTGATAATATGGCAATATAAAACGTTTGCTGGCATGTTTAATCGTTTTTATATATGCTTTAAGTTATTGGGGCCTAGTTTTTTCCACATGGCTGGCTTGATTTTTGCCTAGAAACAGTTTCCTGAGGCTTTCCACTGTTGTAGTATGAGTGGGAGGGGCCTATTTTAGCGCTTTTTTGCACAGCTAAAATTACAGACAGAGACGGGGGGGGCGGAGCCAACTGTCTAACCAGCCGGACGCATATTGAATGAGCTCTGGCTCTGAAACCCGCTATTTGGAATAAAATTATGACTTAATATGGAAGTTTACAACTTTATTGAAGAAATCATCCTATAAATACTGCCAGCCCAGAATGGACATTTGCTAATTCTGTTCCAGCTTAATATAAGCTTCACAACGGAACCATAACGGTGCAGCTGTCAGGGGATTGGAGCCGGTAGCAACAAGATTCATTAACTGCAATACCTACAGATCTATTCACTCTATGTTCTCAATCCACTGAATTTAAGCACTGGAGCAGCCTTAATAGTTATACCAGCTATATTACTGACCTCGTTGGACAACAAGATGGCGGCCGCGGATGACTGGGAGCTGACAGCCCAGGGTTTTATTGAGTCCGCCTTCTGGCTCCTTGAGTCGCAATTGCCTAAGCTCTTTCCCGCTATCGGCTGCAGCCTATCTCCTAAGACAGTAAAAGAACAAGTACTGTATAACATGGAAGACGATATGTTGTTTTTCACCTACTGACACAGAGGGTGCTGAGGCGGAGGTCCTGCTCCATATTGTAGTGCTGTGCTCACAACCTCAAATCTATGCCTGGGGGAGAGAAGACCAGCAAAAACCCTACCTCTTGCCTCTGCAACTACCTGCATGCCAGGGGCTGGCGGTAGCACTAGATTGCCATCGGTACCTTACTTCTTGGATCATCCTCAGCTGCAGAACGCATACACCCCGTGGGAGGCCATGTGGGGATGCCAGCATACTGCTGGATCAGTCAGCCCGTAGACATTGCCCTGGTTTGCGGTCTGGTGTGGGGTGAGAATTTAATATTGCCTCTGTCACCTCCTGATGAACTAGCCTTTCTATCCTGGATTGTATGCTGGCTTAGATGGCGATCTAGGAGAGACTCTGTTAATAACTTGGACATGGCATTTAGTGAGCTTCTATAACGTTATCAATCAATCTATCCTGGATTGTATTTGCCATATGGGGCATGGCGGTTTAGGGGTTAATAGTTTAAATAGATACTTTGCGATATAGGGGTTGGCGGATTAGGGGTTAATGGTATTAATAGATACTTTGCGATATGGGAGATTAAGGGTTAATAGTTTTAATAGCTAGTTTGCGTTGTTGGGCATGGTGTTTTAGAGGTTCATAGATTTATTATAAGTTGTGATATGGGGGGGTGGCTGATAGAGGGGTTCTGACGTGTCGGGTTAGATTTCAATGGGAAAAAGATCTCAAAGAGCACCTTTTTCCTGTTTTACACCTAGTTGAGCTGGGTGTAACTTTTGGTACTGTATCGGCAGCCTCCGACAGTGTAGTAACGTTTTGTGCGGGCATTGGAAACCGGGTATTATTTAAAGATTAGCGGCTTCTGATACTTTGTATGGGACACGATAATGTTTTCGTCAGCCGGAGATCGCTTGCCGAAATTGAGTTATAACGAGCCATTGGAAGCAGTCAATAAACGATATTGCTTCCAACAGCTTATTTAACAGTTTCCGAGTGCACGCAAACCGAAATACGACTCAATGGAAATGAGCTCTAAGTTAGTTGCAAAGCTCCATTTCCACTTAGCAGTTGCTTTGCAGTTTTAAAATGTTTGACCCACTCAATAGACGTCTCACTGGGACCCCTGAGTTTATCAGGGAGCCTCACTAGTTCTTGTCAATAAATGTGTTCTTTTGTAAATGTTTTGGGCTATCTGTTCTTTATTTTTTGTGCTATATTTATATATGAAATTGTAGTGTAAAATAAAGTTTTTATTAAAAAAAATATATATTTCTCCGAAGTTCTAGCTTACCTTTCCCTTGCTTTCCATTTCCAACTACACAGCTGAATGTGAGCTTGTGAGGCATTTTCTATTAGATGATTAAAATTGTAATTCTTTAAAAGTCTGCAAAAGCCCACAAAACACCATGGACGTTACCAAAAAAGCAGAACTAACAGCCTTGGCACACACATAGGGCCAGATTACAAGTTATGCGCTATTTGGCTCTTTCTCTGGAGTGTTAACACCACCGGAAGTAAAGATTTTGCGCACGCGTGTTGGTGCGTATTACAAGTTGATAGTAAACAT
Organism: Bombina bombina; assembly: GCF_027579735.1. Lineage (NCBI taxonomy): Eukaryota > Metazoa > Chordata > Amphibia > Anura > Bombinatoridae > Bombina > Bombina bombina. Next base: position 1,116,886,025 of record NC_069499.1, on the reverse strand, counting down.
TTTGAAAGCGAGTGAAACCTGATGCGTATTAACCAAAGGACTTCTGATATTACAACCGCATATACATCAATGGAGCATGCTGATGAAAGAAAAACTAAGAGTTATCGTTCGCGTGCTAACCCAAAACCAAAATAAACCCACAGAGCTATACCGGACAGGAGTTATTAATATTTCACATTCTGTTGTTCTTCACATATAGGTAAATGTTCTTTGTATTTTTAAATAGATATTTCCATAAATAGATATATATTTTACATTATCAATAAAAAGAAAAGAAAAAATTCTATGTGAGGAACATTGGAATGTAAAATATGTGTAATGTGCTTCAGTTTCGCACTGTAGCTCTAACGTGGTGTCGGGTTAGCGTACATGAAGAATTAGTTATCTTAATGAGCATTATGCAAATATTACATAAAAAATATTGAAAAATATGAATTATTTTTAATAATTATTATAGATGTTCTTAAAAAATCTTTAAAATAATTTGAATATATATATATATATATATGTGTGTGTGTGTATATTTTACTGTAACTACAATAATTGATTTTTTTTTTCAATACTTAAAGGGATAGTAAACACCAAAAATGTTATTGCTTAAAAAGATAGATAATCCCTTTATTACCGATTCCGCAATTTTCCATAACCAACACTGTTACAGAAATATACTTTTTACCTATGTAATTATCTTGTATCTAAGTTTTTGCAGACTGCCTCCTTATCTCAGATCTTTTGACAGATTTGCATTTCAGACAATTAGTGTTGACTTAAATAACTTCACGTGCATGAGCACAGTGTTATCTATATGAAACACATGAACTAACCCCATCTAGCTGTAAAAAACTGTCAAATGCATTCAGCTGAGAGGCAGTCTTCAAGGGCTTAGCAATTAGCATATGAGCCTACCTAGGTTTAGCTTTAAACTAAGAATAACGAGAGAACAAAGAAAATTTGATGATAAAAGTAAATTCGAAAGCTGTTTAAAATGACATGCCCTATCTGAACCATGAAAGTTTAATTTTGACTTTACTATCCCTTTAATATTTTCATGAGGTGCCTTAAAGGGATATAAAACCCAAACAATTTATTTTAAGATTCAGATAGAGTATGCAAGTTTAAACAACTTTCTAATATACTGCTATTATCAGTTTTTCTTTGTTCTCTTGATATTTTTGTTGAAAAGCAGGGATGTAATGCTTAGAAGCCAGCCCATTTCTGGAGAACTGTATAGCAGAAGATTTGCAAGAATGTTATCCATTTGCAAGAGCACTAGATGGCAGAACTATTTACTGCCATGTAGTGCTCCAGATGCCTACCTAGGTGTCTCTTCAACACAGAATATCATGGAAATGAAGCAAATTTGACAATAGACATAAATTGGAAACGTTTTTAAAATGATATTCTCTGTATGAATCACAAAGGAATTTTTTTCGGTTTCACATCCCTTTAAGATAACTAATTCTTTATGTGTCCTAACCTGACACCACGTTAGACCCACAGCACGAAACCCGAAGCGCTTTACGCATATTTTACATGCCAATGTTCTTAAAGGGACAGTCAAGTCTAAAAAAACCTTTCATGATTTAAATAGGGCATGTAATTTTAAACAACTTTCCAATTTACTTTTATCACCAATTTTTCTTTGTTCTCTTGGTATTCTTAGTTGAAAGCTAAACCTAGGAGGTTCATATGCTAATTTCTTAGACCTTGAAGGCCGCCTCTAATCTGAAAGCATTTTGACAGTTTTTCACCACTAGAGGGTGTTAGTCCATGTGTTTCATATAGATAACATTCAGCTCATGCACGTGAAGCTCCTAGGAGTGAGCACTGATTGGTTAAAGGGACAGTTTACTCAAACATGTTCTCCACTTTAATTTGTTCCCAATGATCCACTTTACCTGCTGGAGTGTATTAAATTGTTTACAAGTATTTCCATTACCCTTATATTGGCATTTGAATTAGTTTATTTAGCCTGTGGTATCCCCACCTATTCAAAAAGTTTTTGGCCTCGAGGCCAAGCTGTGTTAACACAGCCAGTAGAAGAAATTACACTCCCAGTGGGTTATAGAAGAGATAAGGTAATAAAATGTTAATTTTCCATTGTTCTCTCCAAGTGTTGGTGATTAGTTTATGGACAGATATAATATAAAGAAGCAAGTATATGTAAACAATCTGATAAAGTAATGAGATCTGGTTATACCTACAAGCTCAACCCATTTTATTAGGTTGTGGCTTTAAAACACAAAATCAGCTAATTTTATATACACAAATAAGGGTTAAAAAACAAATCTCATACATTTTATACTCTGCAGCTGGTAAAAAAGTCATTGTTAACACTGTTATTGTTAAGGGAAAAACAATTTTATAGTATACTGTCCCTTTAAAATGCAAGTCTGTCAAAAGAACTGAAATAAGGCGGCAGTTTGCAGAGGCTTAGATACTAGATAATCACAGAGGTAAAGAGGGTATTATTATAACTGTGTTGGTTATGCAAAACTGGATAATGGGTAATAAAGGGATTATTTACCTTTTTAAACAACAAAAATTCTGGTGTTGACTGTCCCTTTAACATAGAAAAAATTTTTTTTTTACTTTTAAATATATTTTTCTATCTATAGCTGATGTTAATGTAAATTATATATCTTTATGAATATATATAGATATGTATAGGAATATTAATTTAAAACTACAAAGAACATTTACCCCAATACAAAGAACATTGGAATGCGAAATATTTACGGTAAATACCACAGGTGGGACTAAGTTATTGTTTTGCAAGCCACAAAATGCAAAGTCTTGAGTCCCAAGTCGAGACATGCAAGTTCAAGTCAAGTTGCAAGTCCTCAACTTTAGGCTCAAGTCATTAATACTCTTTGCCCAATTCAGGGCCAGATTAGGAGTGGTATGCTAACAGTTACACGTGAGAGATATCGAGTTTATCGCTGCTCTTTGTGCACGTTGGATGTGTGTGTATTACAAGTTGAAAGTAAACTCAATCGCTTGAGCACAATTTAATTTTAAGTGCGTCGGGATATTGCAGACTCAAAAAAAGAAGTGTTACGCTCATTAATAACAGTATCTAATAAAAAATTATTTAAAAATATTGCATAAAAAAGCTTCAAGGGCTCAAAAATATGAGGACTCCAAAAAGCTTTAACATAGAGATACATACATATGCAAATATGAATGTGTGTGTGTATATATATATATATATATATATATATATATATATATATGTGTGTGTGTGTCTACTGATGTATTTATTTGTTTATCTCTGAAGAAGCGCATGTGAACATGCGCGAAACATATCAGATAGCATGAGCTGCTCTAGCTAACTACCATCTACAAGAATAAACTCTACCTGCACTGGCTACCTGTCCGGATCTGTCTTTTTTTTGTTTTCCTATTTATTTGTAGGCATATTTATGCAATTTATATTTAATAAAGTGTTTAACTATGTATTTACTGTGAATCTTTGACATTCTAATGTTCTCAACATAGGGGAATATGTTTTAAGTATTTTTCAATATATATTTATATATATATATATATATATATATATATATATATATATATATATATATATATATATATATATATATATATATATATATATATATATATGTATATATGTATATATATATGTATATTAGTGATGCACCGAAATGGAAATTCTGGACCGAATCCGAAAATCCGGGATGCACTTGGCCGAAAACCGAAACTGATACCGAAAATTTATTTTTTCAAATTTTTTTTGTTAGTTTTTTTTTTTTTGCATAATTAGAGCCAATAAAAAAAAGCCCACACTTTTTTTGAAAGTAACACACTAAAATTGGACAAAAATATCTTAAAACAATAATATGCTACACAATTTTACCAAGAAAAAAAAAAAACAGGCTAAAAATACAGTTTTCGGCCAAAATGTTTCTGCGACCAAAATTTTGGTGCATCCCTACTTAAAACAATTATAAATATCAATATACTGTATTATTCTTCATTTAGTTCTATGTAACAGAATCAGATTTAACAGGTTTTTTTTTTTTTACCAATTATCCAAATAAAGTATAGTCCTAGAAAACTCATATGCAGAACAGTAAGTCAAGTAATAAACTTAAACAGCAGCTCTAGGCTAGCATCAAATTTGAAACATGCTACACAATAATTTTACCGAAAATAACAGGCAAAAAAACCGAAAACCGAAATAGCCAAAAATGCCATTTTCGGCCGAAACTTTCTGCGGCCGAAATTTCGGTGCATCCCTAATGTATATGTGTGTGTGTGTATGTATATACCGTATTGTTCCGCATATAGGCCGCACCTGAATATGGGCCGCACCCTTAAAGTTTGGTGCCATTTTAAAGAAATTAAATTTTAAAGCTGCAATGTTTGCAAGTGAGACCAGCAGAGTCCCAATGTAGGGTGCCAGCTCCCAGGGGGATCCTTTTCCACTTCCCCAAGACCCAAGAGTATAAAATAAAACAAAGGAAAGATGCTGAACTCCTTAGTATGGTAATTTCAAATGTGAAAAAAAAAAACTTTATTCAGGCATTAAAGCTATAATGGCTAAATAAAGGCTTTTTCACATTTGAAATTATCACAGGCAAAACTGACTAACATGGGACATCCTGTGCTCTGCCCACTTCCTCCCTACCCACACTGCAATACCCATAAGGCACATTCCTATAATCACCCTACCGGTATAATCATCCTCCTTGTACCGGTACTTGTATCAACCACGGACTCTGCATGGGTACTTGTATCAACCACGGACTCTGCATGCCATTCCGTTCAGCACACAGCTCCTACTGTGATGACATCATCATCTACAGCCACATCTGCCGCTCCGTCCCTGCAGACTGCAACGCCTGTGAAAGAAACATTTAGCAACGTCTTCGGTTCACTCCTAGAAGACTGCTAATGTTACCAATACCTGCGACTAAGCATTAGCAGTCTTCTAGGAGTGAACCAAAGACGTTGCTAAATGCTTCTTTCACAGACGTTGCAGTCTGCAGGGACGGAGCGGCAGATGTGGCTGTAGATGATGATGACATCAAAGTAGGAGCTGTGTCTGAACGCAAAGGCATGCAGAGTCCGTAGTTACTCGCTCAGGGATCACTCTAACATATAGGGCTACCATATTACTGCATACCCATACCACTGTATAAGTTACCGGTACATTCCTTACCCGGTTATTACTATAAAAGGCAGGTTTAAGCAAAATAAAAAAAAAACAAGAAAAAATGCTGAATATAGGCCGCGCCCCGCATATAGGCCGCACTGCAACTTTAAAGGTCAAAATCAAGGGAAAAAAGTGCGGCCTATATGCGGAACAATACGGTGTATATATATATATATATATATATATATATATACCTAAATATAATTATATATATATATATATATATACCTAAATATAATCATATATATATATATATATATATATATATATATATATATATATATATATATATATATATATATATATAAATAAATATAATATATACTAGTCCTAAAGCCCGTTCACACGGGCCATTTTTTGCAGTACATCGGTCCCACCCCTTGCGCTTTCCCCTCCCCTCTTTTGCTCTCTCTCCCCCCTCTCTTTTGCTCTCTCTCTCCCCCTCTCTTTTGAGCTCTCTCTCCCCCCTCTCTTTTGAGCTCTCTCTCCCCCCCTTTTCTTTCTTTTGCGCTCTCTCTCTCCCCCCTCTGTTTTGCGCTCTCTCTCTCCCCCTCTCTTTTGCGCTCTCCCTCCCCCCTCTCTTTTGCGCTCTCCCTCCCCCTCTCTTTTGCTCTCTCCCCCCTCTCTTTTACGCTCTCTCTCTCCCCCATCTGTTTTGCGCTCTCTCTCCCCCTCTCTTTTGCTCTCTCTCCCCCCTCTCTTTTACGCTCTCTCTCCCCCCTCTCTTTTACGCTCTCTCTCCCCCATCTGTTTTGCGCTCTCTCTCCCCCATCTGTTTTGCGCTCTCTCTCCCCCATCTCTTTTGCGCTCTCTCTCCCCCATCTCTTTTGCGCTCTCTCTCCCCCTCTCTTTTGAGCTCTCTACCCCCCCTCTCTCTCTCCCCTCCTCTCTCTCCCCTCTCTCTCCCCCTCTCTTTTGTGCTCTCTCTCCCCCTCTTTTGTGATCCCTCTCTCTCCCCTCTCTCTCCCCCTCTCTTTTGTGCTCTCTCTCCCCCTCTTTTGCCCTCTCTCCCCCCCTCTCTTTTGCGCTCTCTCCCCCTCTCTTTTGCTCTCTCTCTCTCCCCCCTCTCTTTTGCTCTCTCTCCCCCCTCTCTTTTGCTCTTTCTCTCTCCCCCCTCTCTTTTGCTCTTTCTCTCTCCCCCCTCTCTTGTGCTCTCTCTCCCCCCTCTCTTTTGTGCTCTCTCTCTCCCCCTCTCTTTTGCGCTCTCTCCCCCCCTCTCTTCGCACTCTCTCTCCCCCCCCTCTTTTGCTCTCTCTCTCCCCCATCTCTTTTGCACTCTCTCTCCCCCCTCTCTTTTGAGCTCTCTCTCTCCCCCATCTCTTTTGCGCTCTCTCTCCCCCCTCTCTTTTGAGCTCTCTCTCTCCCCCATCTCTTTTGCGCTCTCCCCATGTCTTTTGCGCTCTCTCTCCCCCCTCTCTCTCTCTCCCCCTCCTGTCTCTCTCCCCCTCCTCTCTCCCTCCCCTCTCTGCCCCCCCCCCTCTCCCCCCCTCTCTCTCTTTCTCCCCTCCTCTCTCTCCCCTCTTTTGTGCTCTCTCTCCTCTCCCTCTTTTGCTCTCTCTCTCCTCCCCCTCTTTTGCTCTCTCTCTCTCCCCCTCTCTTTTGTCCTCTATCTCTCCCCCTCTCTTTTGCGCTCTCACTCCCCCCTCTCTCTCTTTCTCCCCTCCTCTCTCTCCCCTCCTCTCTCTCCCCTCTTTTGTGCTCTCTCTCCTCTCCCTCTTTTGCTCTCTCTCTCTCTCCTCCCCCTCTTTTGCTCTCTCTCTCTCCCCCTCTCTTTTGTGCTCTATCTCTCCCCCTCTCTTTTGCGCACTCACTCCCCCCTCTCTTTTGCGCTCTCTCTCCCCCTTTCTTCGCGCTCTCCCCCTCTCTTTTGCTCTCTCTCTCCCCGCTCTCCCCCCTCTCTTTTGCTCTCTCTCTCCCCGCTCTCCCCCCTCTCTTTTGCTCTCTCTCTCCCCCATCTCTTTTGCACTCTCTCCCCCCTCTCCTCTCTCTCTCCTCCTCTCTCTTTCTCTCCCCTCCTCTCTCTCTCTCTCTCTCTCTCTCTCCCCTCTCTCTCTCCCCTCTCTCTCTCCCCTCTCTCTCTCTCCCCTCCTCTCTCTCTCTCCCCTCCTCTCTCTCTCCCCTCCTCTCTCTCTCCCCTCCTCTCTCTCTCTCTCTCTCCCCTCCTCTCTCTCTCTCTCTCTCTCTCTCTCTCTCCCCTCCTCTCTCTCTCTCTCTCTCTCTCTCCCCTCCTCTCTCTCTCTCTCTCCCCTCCTCTCTCTCTCTCTCTCCCCTCCTCTCTCTCTCTCTCTCTCTCTCTCTCTCTCTCTCTCTCTCCCCTCCTGTCTCTCTCTCTCTCCCCTCCTGTCTCTCTCTCTCTCTCTCTCCCCTCCTCTCTCTCTCTCTCTCCCCTCCTCTCTCTCTCTCTCCCCTCCTCTCTCTCTCTCTCTCTCTCTCCTCTCTCTCTCTCTCTCTCTCTCTCTCTCTCTCTCTCCTCTCTCTCTCTCTCTCCCCTCCTCTCTCTCTCTCCCCTCCTCTCTCTCTCTCTCCCCTCCTCTCTCTCTCTCTCTCTCCCCTCCTCTCTCTCTCTCTCTCCCCTCCTCTCTCTCTCTCTCCCCTCCTCTCTCTCTCTCCGACTCTCCCCTCCTCTCTGTCTCTCTCCCCTCCTCTCCGTCTCGCGACCGCGCCCGTCCACGTCCCTTTCACGCCCGTCCACGGCCATTCACGTCTGGCCATGCCCCCTTCATGCCCGGCCACACCCCCTTCAGGCCCGGCCACGCCCACTTCTGCCTCAGATGATGGATCAGCTAGGGAGTAGGACTCAAAGTCCAGGTGTGTTTGTCCTCGTGCTGTCTCTACTGCGCATGACAGCTTCGGACAAACACACTTGGCCTTTTATATCATAGGATATATATAGGTATAGATATATATTTTACCAAAACAATATCAAATATATATAGAAATATGTATTTATGAATAAATAGAACATATTCTGCTATGTGAAGAACATTGGAATGTGAAGTATCATATTTTCATGTCGGGTTAGCGCACTTGAGAATATGCGATTGTGTTTTTGCGTGAATAGGGTGTTTTTTTCCACTTTTTGGATTCATTGACTTCTATGGGGGGGACATGAACGCACAAGCGATATTCTAACTTTAGCTTTTTGCGCGTATCGGGTTACGCTTGTGCGAAAACAGTTTACGTTCAACTTGTAATATGAGCGCTACCCGACTCGTGCAAAAAGCTTACTTCTAGCGCAGTTAATGCTTGAGCGGGAGCATTTAGTAGCGCTCCACTTTTAATCTGGCCCTGAATTGGTGGTATTAGCCAAGTGGCGATAGCATAATACTTTTGCAATATTATAAAATTTTCTGTAATTGATAAATATTATTTAAGCTATCTAATGTACAAAGCAATTGCATAATTTAACATAAAATTGATTTAATGGCAATCTGTGCAAAACACTGAAAAAAAACATAGTTTAAAATTAAACTTTCATGGTTCAGATAGAGCATGCAATTTTAAGCAACTTTCTAATTTACTCCTGGGGTCGATTTATCAAGCCCCGTATTGAGCCGAATGTGCGGAAACAGGAGATAAGAATCAGCTGTCTTAATTAAGTGTTTAACTGTTTATGTACTGTAAATATTTCACATTCCAATGTTCTTTGAATAGGGGAATATGTTCTTAGTATTTTTAAATATAAATTCCTATATATATCTGTATATATCTATATACCGCTAAATATAATATATATATTTTACCAAAAAAACATGAGATATATATAGGAATATTTATTTAAGAATAAATAGAACATATTCTGCTATTTGAAAAACATTGGAATGTGAAATATTAATATTTAATTTGTTTATCGCTCTTAAATAAATGCGGTCAGGCTAGTGCACAAGTATGGGTTTATCCCCCCCCCCCCAGTTTTTTGCGTGCGTTGAGCACTAGCTTTTTACTTTCAACTCATAATACGGGTGCAACCGGACGCTTGCAAAAAGCCTATGTCTAGAAAAGTTAATGTGCAAGCTCTAAATTTGCCTGCTTTACTTACATATAAAACTGCAAATTATAGTGCTTCTACTTCCCTTAGAGAGGCTGGAATGTATTAATTGAAATGCAGAACCCTAATCCTCTTACTTGCCACACAGTGATTGGCTGATATGAGCAAAAGCGTGTTTATATCTGTTCCTGATTGGCCACAGCAAGGAAAGTAAGATAAAGAATATTCAAGTTTTTTCAAGGTGTGTGCACATGTGTGTGCAAAACGACATATTTTTTTTGAGCAAACAGTTTAAAATACTCTAAAACATTTATTTTGCAATGCAATGATTTATTTCTGATGCATGCATAAAACATTAAGGTCCGTTTAAGTTAAAGCTGTTTGTTTTAAAGTACAAATGGCCTTAAGGTGTGATTGGTTGCTGGCTGATAAGCAGATCTCCCATTGCTTTATTGATATAAAATATTTTTTTCTTAGTACTAGAACATTAATTTTACAAAAATAAGAAAAGAAATATTAAAATAACTTCCCGTTTATGCCTCAAAGAAGAAAAACCTGGTTGTGCCCCTTTTAATGACACTTTCACCACAAATAAATAGCAATGTAATTGTTACATACTACTACCCTCTTGTACTACATTTGTTATCCCACAGAAATCTCTGTACTAAAGACTACGGGGTCAGTTTACTAATGTGCGAGCAGACATGATACGATGTAGCGTATCATGTCCGCTGCACATCGATAAATGTCGACATCATATGCTGTCGGCATTTATCATTGCACCAGCAGTTCTTGTGAACTGCTGGTGCAATACCGCCTACCTTCAGATTCGCGCCCAATCAGCCGCTAGCAGGGGGTTGTCAATGAACCCGATCGTATCCGATCGGGTTGATTTCTGTCCACCGCCTCAGAGCAGGTGGGCAGGTTATGGAGCAGCGGTCTTTAGACCACTGCTTCATAACTTCTGTTTCTGGCGAGCCTTCCGTACGGAGCTTGATCAGTTGACCCCTACTTCTCAAACCTTTGCTGGTGGCCTTGCCAACTCCTCATCACTGTGCCTTTCATCACTACTTGTCCATGCCAGAGACCTCTTGCTGTATGTCTGCATACTAACACAACCTATCCTGCCAGGAGATAAATGGTCACGAATCCTGAGGTCACACTTGGCACACTCCCAATGACTGTCTGCAGAGCACACATAGGACGTGGGTGGGAGGGGTCCTGATAAAGAGGGAGTACTATTAAGATTATCCCGACTTAGTATCATGGGACTCTGAAATGTTCTTAGAACTGTTCTCATGTGCAGTTAAGCTTTGTAGATAGATACCCTGGCACTTCTTATTTTTGCAGTTTTCTAATATGTATTTTCTTTGTCTTTCAAATACAGACTCATGTTTGTGATGCTGTCATCGTTCTTTTCCTCTCTGCATATTTATACCACTTTATACTCCACATTCACTCTCCTTCCTCTCTTTTCTCATGTTCTTCCTTCTGCATTCCTGTTAACAGTTTTATTTTCTATGTTTTTCCTCTCACTCCCAAACTCTTCACTCTATTTTCTATTTTTCTTCCCACTTTAATCTCTCTGTCATTTACTGGCTGGCTCTGTCTGTCAAACCTCCCCCTTAACAATTGTATGTTCTTCCCACTATTCTGTTGCATATTCATTGACCTAAATTTACTGGAAGAAAATATGCTATATCATGTGAGGCAAAGAATCCACTCTCTGTGCTATCCTATGGAATTGTTCACTATAGTGCATAGTGATCATGCATACATTAGTAAATTTGCTAGATTAATATAAGCTCTCTGGAGAGACTTTTTAGTGAATCAGTCAACTTTTCTTAGGTTCATTTCTCTTAAACACTGTAACTCCAGTCAGTTTTCATGTCTTTTTACACCTATGTTGCTTTCCCCATTCATGTGTTGCCTTTCTCATTATTTCATTGTTTCTCCATCTGCACTTGGTCATTCTCTTTTCCCTACATAATTTCTATTCTCTTATTTTCTCTTTTCATTTCTGTAGTTTCCCAGCAATGTGACACAGGCTGATCACGAATGTCATGTCTTTGCTCTTGGCCGTGGTCATTCTCTGATGTCAGTATTTTCCCCTAAACTTTGTCATTAATCCAGAGGGCTTGTCACTTCCCATCTAAACACTGACTTGTCTCTGGTATCCTCAGTGCCCCCCACAAGGCAGTGTCATTGTCATACAATGCCATTCTGAGACCAGGAAAAATATGCCCCAGATGGAGCAGATATCTCCCAGTTATTAACATCTGGCCTGTGCTTCATATCTGATTCTCCCCCTACAGGGCAAACTCCTCACCATTCTCTTCCAGCTCTTTTAATATCCCCCACAAACTCCATCCCATCATCTCTTTTGTTTCCCTTCCCCTCTGCATTCTCTCTAGTTTCTGCCTTACATTATTCTGTAGTCCTTTTCTACACTTACTCTCATTACTTTATATCCATTCTATGCTTATTTGCATTTTTATTTTCCCCTTCCACTCATTCTCAGTGCTACTTCCCTCCCTTACACTTACTCTCATTTTTATTTCCCTCCCCCTCACTCATTTTCATTGCTATTTCCCTCTCCCACACTCGCTCTCATTGTTATTTCCCTCTCCCACACTCACTCTCATTGCTATTTCCCTCTTCCACACTGGCTCTCATTGTTATTTCACTCTCCCACACTCGCTCTTATTGTTTTTTTCCTCTCCCACACTCACTCTCATTGCTATTACCCTCTTCCACACTCGCTTTCATTGTTATTTCCCTCTCCCACACTCGCTCTCATTGTTATTTCCCTCTTCCACACTGACTCTCATTGTTATTTCCCTCTTCCACACTCGCTTTCATTGTTATTTCCCTCTCCCACACTCGCTCTCATTGTTTTTTTCCTCTCCCACACTCGCTTTCATTGTTATTTCCCTCTCCCACACTCGCTCTCATTGTTTATTTCCTCTTCCACACTCACTCTCATTGTTATTTCCCTCTCCCACACTCGCTCTCATTGTTTTTTTCCTCTCCCACACTCGCTCTCATTGTTATTTCCCTCTCCCACACTCGCTCTCATTGTTATTTCCCTCTCCCACACTCGCTCTCATTGTTATTTCCCTCTCCCACACTCGCACTCATTGTTTTTTTTCCTCTCCCACACTCGCTCTCATTGTTATTTCCCTCTCCCACACTCGCTCTCATTGTTTTTTTCCTCTCCCACACTCGCTCTCATTGTTTTTTTCCTCTCCCACACTCGCTCTCATTGTTATTTCCCTCTTCCACACTGACTCTCATTGCTATTTCCCTCTTCCACACTCGCTCTCATTGTTATTTCCCTCTTCCACACTCGCTCTCATTGTTATTTCCCTCTCCCACACTCGCTCTCGTTGTTTTTTTCCTCTCCCACACTCGCTCTCGTTGTTTTTTCCCTCTCCCACACTCGCTCTCGTTGTTTTTTCCCTCTCCCACACTCGCTCTCGTTGTTATTTCCCTCTCCCACACTCGCTCTCGTTGTTTTTTTCCTCTCCCACACTCGCTCTCATTGTTATTTCCCTCTTCTACACTCACTCTCATTGTTATTTTCCTCTTCCACACTCGCTCTCATTGTTTTTTTCCTCTCCCACACTCACTCTCATTGTTATTTCCCTCTCCCACACTCGCTCTCATTGTTATTTCCCTCTCCCACACTCGCTCTCATTGTTATTTCCCTCTTCCACACTCGCTCTCATTGTTATTTCCCTCTCCCACACTTGCTCTCATTGTTTATTTCCCTCTCCCACACTCGCTCTCATTGTTATTTCCCTCTCCCACACTCGCTCTCATTGTTATTTCCCTCTTCCACACTCGCTTTCATTGTTATTTCCCTCTCCCACACTCACTCTCATTGTTTTTTTCCTCTCCCACACTCGCTCTCATCGTTATTTCCCTCTTCCACACTCGCTTTCATTGCTATTTCCCTCTCCCACACTCGCTCTCATTGTTTTTTTCCTCTCCCACACTCGCTCTCATTGTTATTTCCCTCTCCTACACTCACTCTCATTCCTATTTCCCTCTCCTACACTCGCTCTCATTGTTATTTCCCTCTCCCACACTCGCTCTCATTGTTATTTCCCTCTCCCACACTCACTCTCATTGTTTTTTTCCTCTCCCACACTCGCTCTCATTGTTATTTCCCTCTCCCACACTCGCTCTCATTGTTTTTTTTCCTCTCCCACACTCGCTCTCATTGTTATTTCCCTCTCCCACACTCGCTCTCATTGTTATTTCCCTCTCCCACACTCGCTCTCATTGTTATTTCCCTCTCCCACACTCGCTCTCATTGTTATTTCCCTCTCCCACACTCGCTCTCATTGTTATTTCCCTCTCCCACACTCGCTCTCATTGTTATTTCCCTCTCCCACACTTGCTCTCATTGTTATTTCCCTCTCCCACACTCGCTCTCATTGTTATTTCCCTCTCCCACACTCGCTCTCATTGTTATTTCCCTCTCCCACACTCGCTCTCATTGTTATTTCCCTCTCATTGTTATTTCCCTCTCCCACACTCGATCTCATTGTTATTTCCCTCTCCCACACTCGCTCTCATTGTTATTTCCCTCTCCCACACTCGCTCTCATTGTTATTTCCCTCTCCCACACTCGCTCTCATTGTTATTTCCCTCTCCCACACTCGCTCTCATTGTTATTTCCCTCTCCCACACTTGCTCTCATTGTTATTTCCCTCTCCCACACTCGCTCTCATTGTTATTTCCCTCTCCCACACTCGCTCTCATTGTTATTTCCCTCTCCCACACTCGCTCTCATTGTTATTTCCCTCTCATTGTTATTTCCCTCTCCCACACTCGATCTCATTGTTATTTCCCTCTCCCACACTTGCTCTCATTGTTTATTTCCCTCTCCCACACTCGCTCTCATTGTTATTTCCCTCTCTCACACTCGCTGTCATTGCTATTTCCCTCTCCTACACTCGCTCTCATTGCTATTTCCCTCTCCCACACTCGCTCTCATTGTTATTTCCCTCTCCCACACTCACTCTCATTGTTATTTCCCTCTCCCACACTCACTCTCATTGTTATTTCCCTCTTCCACAATCTCTCTCAATTAGGGCTGCAACAACTAATCAGTAAGATTGATCATAAAAATAGTTGTCAAAGAATCTCATTATCAATTAGGTGTTCAGCTGCTTCAATCCGATGAACTCCTGCACATGGTGTTGTGCAAATTTTTTTTCTATCTGATTAATTGGATGATTATTGTCCGATTAATCGGACAGAAAAAAGATTAAAAAAATAAATAATATAAATAAATTCAATATTTTTTGCACAATCTTAGTTGCAGTAGTTCATCGGATTAAAGCAGCTGGTGCTGTGCAACTGACCAGCTAATCACAGACCACCTAATTGATAATGAGATTTGTTGACAACTTTTTTTATGATCAAACTTACCAATTAGTTGTTGCAGCCCTAATCTCAATGCTATATCCATCTCCCACACTCACTCTTGTTATTTCAGTGCTATTTCCCTCCCCCACACTCGCTCTTATTGTTATTTCCCTCTCCCACACTCACTTTCATTGCTATTTCCCTATTCCACACTCGCTCTCATTGTTAATTCCCTCTCCCACACTTACTTTCATTGCTATTTCCCTATTCCACACTCGCTCTCATTGTTATTTCCCTCTCCCAAACTCGCTCTCATTGCTATTTCTCTCTCCCACACTATTTCTCTATTTCCCTCTCCCACACTCGCTCTCATTGCTATTTCCCTCTCCCACACTCACTCTCATTGTTCTTTCTCTCTCCAACAATCGCGCTCAATGCTATTTCCCTCCCCCACACTCACTCTCATTGCTATTTCCCACACTCACTCTCATTACTATTTCCCTCTTCCACACTCACTCTCATTTTCTTTTATAAGATACGACCACGGATAAGTCCACGGATTCATCCTTTACTTGTGGGATATTATCCCCCTGCTAACAGTAAGTGGCAAAGAGCAGCACAGCAAAGCTGTCTATATAGCTCCTCCCTTGACTCCACCCCCCAGTCATTCTCTTTGCCTACTCTAAGTACTAGGAAGGGTAAAGTGAAAGCAAGAGTTTCTTATTTTAAATGGTACCGGTGTGTACTATTTTCCCTCAGGCAGCAGATGGATGAAGACTTCTGCCTGGAGGCTGATGATCTTACCAGTTGTTACTAAGATCCAGTGCAGTTCCCACAGAATGGCTGAGGAGTACTTAAGAAACTTCAGTGTGAGGAACGTTTTTCATGCTATAAGCAGTGAAATATGTTCAGTCATTTTTTTCTGGAGAGACTGTGTTATTTCAGAATTGGCTGACAGTATCCCCCATGAGGGAGAGGGTAAGCAGTAATCCTAAAGTATAAAGAGGGGTATTACTGAGCTTGCATATATGGGCTATATAAAAATGGTTGACACTGATGTTTGAATGTTTGTGGGCAAACGTTTACATGTCTGGGAGTGCAGATAACGTTTTTAAAGGAGAGACGTTTTTATGCTTTTAAGAAGGGTACACATGGCTTCATTTATGGGTATATGAACCCACATGGCTGGGTTTAAGACCGCTCTGGTGCGGTTAATTTAGGCTGTGAGACATCGAGTGAGATGGGCGGGGCCTATTTTTACGCCTCAGTTGCGCAGTTGTTTTTCTCAAGCAAGCAGCAAGCTCCAAATCCGGTGGGCCTTTGTGAGCTGTATTGGGCCAAATCGAAGGTTTAACCCAGTTTTAAAGACCCCTGAGGGCAGGTAGGCGCCACAGCAGGGCTGTGGCGAGGTGCAGAGGGTGCTTTTTATTGAAATAAACGTTTTATAATTTTCCGTTTTTTCTGGTAAGGGTTAAGTATTCCTTTCCTTGTGGGGCAAACTTAGCTGCAGAGTTGGGATGCTTCTATCATAAAATTGGGACAATTTTATTGTTTTCAAGCAGTTTTGGAAAAATTGTATGCTTTTTTTCTCTTAAAGGCGCAGTACCGTTTTTTTCAGATTGTTATTTTTTCACTAAATAAAGTGTTTTCAAGCCTGTTTGGGGTCATTACTAGCCTGTTTAACATGTCTGACATTGAAGAAAGCCAATGTTCCATGTGTTTAGAAGCCATTGTGGAACCCCCACTTAAAATGTGTCCCTCATGTACTGAAAGGGCCTTACATTGCAAAGAACATATTTTAGCTGATAAAAGTATGTCTCAGGATGATTCTCAGTCAGAAGAGAATCAGGTTATGCCATCTACTTCTCCCCAAGTGTCACAACCTTTAACGCCCGCACAAGTGACGCCAAGTACTTCTAGTGCGTCTAATTCTTTCACCCTTATGGCCGCAGTAATGTCTACTACCCTCACATAGGTATTATCTACACTGCCTGGTTTGCAGGGGAAGCGCAGTAGGTCCGGTATGAGAGTAAATGCTGAGCCCTCTGACGCTTTATTAGCCATCTCCGATGTACCCTCACAATGTTCTGAATTGGGGATGGGGGAATTGCTGTCTGAGGGAGAGCTTTCTGATTCAGGAAAGATGTTCCCTCAAACAGACTCCGATATGACACGAGAGAAATTGTGTAAAATGGATAGATATCTCGAGGTTCCTACTTACACTAATGTTTTTCCGGTCCCTAAGAGGATTTCGGACATTGTTACTAAGGAATGGGATAGACCAGGCATTCCGTTCTCTCCCCCTCCTACTTTTAAGAAAATGTTTCCCATATCTGACACCATTCGGGATTTGTGGCAGACGGTCCCTAAGGTGGAGGGAGCTATTTCTACCCTAGCTAAGTGTACAACTATACCTATTGAGGACAGTTGTGCTTTCAAAGATCCTATGGATAAAATATTTGAGGGTCTTCTAAAGAAAATATTTATTCATCAGGGTTTTCTTCTGCAACCTATAGCGTGCATTGTTCCTGTAACTACTGCAGCTGCTTTTTGGTTCGAGGCTCTTAAGGTTGAGACCCCATTGGATGATATTTTAGATAGAATTAAGGCTCTCAAGCTAGCTAATACTTTTATTACAGATGCCGCTTTTCAACTGGCTAAATTAGTGGCAAAGAATTCAGGTTTTGCCATTTTAGCACGTGGAGCGTTATGGCTTAAGTCCTGGTCTGCTGATGTGTCATCAAAATCTAATCTATTAGCTATTCCTTTCAAGGGTAAGACCCTATTCGGGCCTGGGCAATTTTGCTCAATCCAAGTCTGTCTGGAGACCTAACCAGACCTGGAATAAAGGTAAACAGGCCAAGAAGCCCGCTGCTGCTACTAAGACAGCATGAAGGGGCAGCCCCCGATCCGGGACCGGATCTAGTGGGGGGCAGGCTTTCTCTCTTCGCTCAGGCTTGGGCAAGAGACGTTCAGGATTCCTGGGCATTAGAAATTGTGACCCAGGTGTATCTTCTAGAATTCAAAGATTCTCCTCCAAGGGGGAGATTTCATCTTTCACGGTTGTCTGTAAACCAGACAAAAAGAGAGGCGTTCTTACGCTGTCTAGAAGACCTATATACTATGGGGGTAATCTGCCCAGTTCCAAAAGCGGAACGGGGCAGGGGTTTTACTCCAATCTGTTCGTGGTTCCCAAAAAAGAAGGAACCTTCAGACCGATTTTAGATCTCAAGATCCTAAACAAATTTCTCAGAGTCCCATCATTCAAGATGGAGACCATTCGGACAATTTTACCAATGATCCAGGAGGGTCAATATATGACCACCGTGTATTTGAAGGATGCATATCTTCACATTCCTATCCACAAAGATCATCACCAGTTCCTCAGGTTCGCCTTCCTGGACAAGCATTACCAGTTTGTGGCTCTTCCTTTCGGGTTGGCCACAGCTCCCACAATCTTCACAAAAGTGCTAGGGTCCCTTCTGGCGGTTCTAAGGCAGCGGGGTATAGCAGTGGCGCCCTATCTGGACGATATCTTGATTCAGGCATCAACTTACCAACTAGCCAAATCCCATACGGACATCGTGTTGGCTTTTCTAAGATCTCACAGGTGGAAGGTGAACATAAAGACGAGTTCACTTGTCCCTCTCACAAGAGTTCCATTCCTGGGAACTCTGATAGACTCGGTAGACATGGTAGCGGCAATGGACATAGCTCCGTTTGCTCGCTTGCATCTCAGACCACTGCACCTATGCATGCTCAGACAGTGGAATGGGGCCTATGCAAATTTATCTCCTCAGATAAATCTGGATCAAGAGACCAGAGACTCTCTTCTTTGGTGGTTGTCACAGGATCATCTGTCCCAGGGAATGTGTTTCCGCAGGCCAGCATGGGTCATAGTGATGACGGATGCCAGCCTATTGGGCTGGGGTGCAGTCTGGAATTCCCTAAAGGCACAGGGTGTGTGGACTCAGGAGGAGGCTCTCCTTCCAATAAATATTCTAGAACTGAGAGCGATATTCAACGCGCTTCAGGCGTAGCCTCAGCTGGCTTCGGCCAAATTCCTAAGATTCTAGTCGGACAATTCCATGACTGTAGCATATATCAATCATCAAGGGGGAACAAAGAGTCCTCTAGCGATGATAGAGGTTTCCAAAATAATTTGCTGGGCAGAGACTCACTCTTGCCATCTATCAGCAATCTATATCCCAGGAGTGGAAAACTGGGAAGCGGATTTTCTAAGTCGACAGACTTTTCATCCTGGGGAGTGGGAGCTCCATCCGGTGGTGTTTGCACAATTGATTCATCAATGGGGCACACCAGAATTGGATCTGATGGCATCTCGTCAGAATGCCAAACTTCCTTGTTACGGGTCCAGATCGAGGGATCCCCAAGCAGTACTGATAGATGCTCTAGCAGTACCTTGGTCGTTCAACCTGGCTTATGTGTTTCCTCCTTTTCCTCTCCTTCCTCGTCTGATTGCCAGAATCAAACAGGAGAGGGCTTCAGTGATTTTGATAGCACCTGCGTGGCCAAGCAGGACTTGGTATGCAGACCTGGTGGAAATGTCATCTCTGCCACCGTGGAAACTGCCACTGAGACAGGACCTTCTCATTCAAGGTCCGTTCCAGCATCCAAATCTAGTTTCTCTGTGGCTGACTGCCTGGAGATTGAACGCTTGATTTTATCTAAGCAGGGATTCTCTGAGTCGGTCATAAGATATGGCGTAAATATCTTTATTGGTGCGAATCCAAAGGCTACTCATGGAGTAAGATCAGGATTCCTAGGATTTTGTCCTTTCTCCAAGAAGGATTGGAGAAGGGGTTATCAGCTAGTTCCCTAAAGGGACAGATATCTGCTTTATCAATTTTACTGCACAAGCGTCTGGCAGATGTTTCAGACGTTCAGTTGTTTTATCAGGCTTTGGTTAGAATCAAACCTGTGTTTAAACCTGTTGTTCCGCTATGGAGTTTGAATTTAGTTCTTAAAGTTCTTCAAGGGGTTCCGTTTGAACCTATGCATTCCATACATATTAAGCTTCTATCTTGTAAAGTTCTGTTTTTAGTTGCTATCTCTTTGGCTCAAAGAGTTTCTGAACTATCTGTATTGCAATGCGACTCGCCTTATCTTATTTTCCATTCCGATAAGGTGGTTTTGCGTACCAAACCTGGATTCCTTCCTAAGGTTGTTACTAATAAGAATATTAATCAGGAAAGTGTTGGTCCTTCTCTGTGTCCTAACCCTTCTTCTAAGAAGGAGCGTCTGTTACACATCTTGGACGTGGTTCGTGCTTTGAAGTTTTACTTGCAAGCGACCAAAGATTTCTGTCAAACATCTTCTCTGTTTGTTGTCTATTCTGGAAGACGTAGATGTCAAAAAGCTACGGCTACCTCTCTTTCTTTTTGGCTGAAAAGCATCATCCGGTTGGCATACGAGTCTACTGGACAGCAGCCTCCTGAAAGGATTACAGCTCACTCTATTAGAGCGGTGGCTTCCACATGGGCTTTTAAAAACGATGCTTCTGTTGAACAGATTTGTAAGGCTGCGACTTGGTCTTCCCTTCATACCTTTTCCAAATTTTCCAAATTTGATACTTTTGCTTCTTCGGAGGCTATTTTTGGGAGAAAAGTTCTTCAAGCAGTGGTGCCTTCTGTTTAGGCATCTGTCTTGTCCCTCCCGTTCATCCGTGTCCTGTAGCTTTGGTATTGTATCCCACAAGTAAAGGATGAATCCGTAGACTCGTCGTATCTTATAGAAGAAAAGTAAATTTATGCTTACCTGATAAATTGATTTCTTCTATTATACGACGAGTCCATGGCCCGCCCTGTCATTTTAAGACAGATTATATTTTTTGATTTAAAACTTCAGTCATCTCTGCACCTTTTAGTTTCTCCTTTTTCTTCCTATACCTTCGGTCGAATGACTATGGGGTGGAGTCAAGTGAGGAGCTATATAGACAGCTCTGCTGTGGTGCTCTTTGCCACTTCCTGTTAGCAGGAGGATAATATCCCACAAGTAAAGGATGAATCCTTTATCAGGTAAGCATAAATTTACTTTTTATTTCCCTCCCCACACTGACTCTCATTGCTATTTCCCTCTCCCATGCTCACTCTCATTGTCATTTCTCTCTCCCACACTCGCTCTCATTGCTATTTTCCTCTCCCCACTCGCTCTCATTGCTAATTTCCTCTCCCATATTCACTCTCATTGCTATTTTTCTATCCTACACTCACTCTCATTGCTATTTCCCTCTCCCACACTCACTCTCAGTGCTATTTCCCCCTCCCACACTCACTCTCAGTGCTATTTCCCTCTGCCACACTCGCTCTCATTGCTATTTCACTCTCCCACACTCGCTCTCATTGCTATTTCCCTTCTCCCACACTCACTCTCATTCCTATTTTCCTCTCCTACACTCACTCTCGGTGCTATTTCCCTCTCTCACACTCGCATTGCTATTATCCCTCTCCTTTCTATTTCATTTCTATTTCCCTCTCCTACACTCTCATTGCTATTTTCCTCTCCCCCATTCACTCTCATTTCTATTTCCCTCTCCTACACTCTCATTGCTATTTTCCTTTCCCCCACTCACTCTCATTTATATTTCCCTTTCCTACACTCTCATTGCTATTTTCCTTTCCCCCACTCACTCTCATTTCTATTTCCCTCTCCTACACTCTCATTGCTATTTTCCTTTCCCCCACTCACTCTCATTTATATTTCCCTCTCCTACACTCACTCTCATTGCTATTTTCCTTTTCACATTCACTGTCAATTCTATTTACCCCTGAACAGACCAATTCTAACTAATTTCTGTATTATACTTTCTCACTCTTATCTATTTTCAGCTCCAGCGGTTTCGTCGTTCTATCTCTCTGAAGACGATTCTCCGAAGTAAGAGTGTGGAGAATTTCTTCCAACGCCCAAACAGTGAAACCAAGATTCCTTCAGATGTGCTCCTCAGCCCCCCTGTCCCCCCACCTCCCCCTTCTCCACCTATACCCACTGATGCTCCCCCTCAATCTGAGCAGCCCCCTCACCCATGCCATAAGCCCTTGTCTGTCCTGCAGCCTGTGCGCACTCACAGCTTCCAGGAGCACATGTTCAAGAAGCAGTGCTCATGTCATCTTTGCCATCAGATCATTGTAGGTAAGTGCCAGCAATCCACTATAATGATAACATTTAGCATGTAACTGCAAGCTTCTTTCCCCACTCATATTTGAAAGAAGAATATTTTTCAGCTTATATATTTTTTCATGTTATGTACACTTAAGCCAAAGAATATGGGTATGTATATGGATATAGGGGTTCTGCTCCTTCATAACAAATTACACACAAAAAACAACAACACTGACTTTAACCTTTTCCCGAAGCGACTTATTTATCTACATCGGAACAAAGTTCATGTGATCACGTGATTTCAATGATGAGATCAAGTCAGGGGGGAGTACCTATGACGCTAGGCACGCCTTGCAGCTCGCTATCTCATTTACCAAGCCGTTATGGCTTCAGGACAACCAAACGACTAGAAAGTTCCATGCTGTCCTATGGGCCCTAAAGCCCAGCACAGTAAGGGGACACAAAACTCAAAACAATCTATCATAGTATGTGAAATAACACTTTTTAAACATATTAAAATATTTTTGCATTAAAACATTTAAAATCACGAAATCAAATGTATATTTTTTGTGACTCAGATAAAGCATAAAGATAAAACAACTTTAAAATTTATTTCGATGAGCTAATGTGCTTTGTTGATCTTTTTTGAAGAATCAACAGCTAGCTTAATACCAGGTGAGATAATGACAAGAGGCATATGTGCATAGCTCCATGAAACAAAAGAAGTAGTACCGCTGATCAAATTAAATTAAAAAGTCACTTTATTAGGAAACATGGTTAAAAACATGGAAGCATCCAGAGTAGCAGAGAGCGTAGCACCTGATGGCTTACATGGTTCGGCACTGAGCCGTAATCATAGCCTAAGGTGCAACACATGATACTTGACTTTAAAAAAAGGTTACAAATCACCTGATAGGTCAGAACACTAAAACAAAGAGTACGCCCTCTGAAGACGATAAATAGTATCTTGATGCCTAGCCTGAATGACAGAAACATAGACATTAACCCTGTAAACTACAAGTTAGACCATAACAGAATCCAAAACTTTTCAATTGTATATTATAAACAATGTTGCACAAACGTATTGCACAAATGTATAACAGGAATAATGCAGACTAATGCACACATAATCAACATAAAAACATTTGAGAATGTACTAATACTATTCTTATAGAACCCTCTTACATGTGCAATCTTGTGAATATGACTGAGCGCTGAAGAGATTCCAAATATAGATTCTAAATATAGGAATATACATATGAGAATAAACATAAAAATAGGAGTATATACATGATCCCAACACACAGCTGGGTACAGCAGATAAACACTTATATACAATATATGTTAATAAAACACACATATATATGAATAAAAATAAACTAAGTGGTGGATCCTTTAAAGAACCGGAGTGTATGCAGAGGCTAGATGAGACTAAAAAATGTCAGTATTACCGAGGCTATGTACTGTATAAAGGAAATGGACTGAAGACGAATACCTCGTAATATATCATATGTGCATAGCTACCTAACACCAGCTAGCTAGTAGTGCATTGCTGCTCCTGAGCCTGCATAGGTATGCTTTTCAACAAAAAGATCTGGGTAGAACTGGCGCTAGAAACAGCCCCACTGCCAAGTACAAAAAGGTCCCCCTCTCTCAAGAAGCCCCACAGGGAGAATACAGAAGAGCAGGAAAGTACTGGTGCTAAAGCAAGGGCAAAGGTATAAGGGTGTTCAATAAAACAATAGGGTAGCTGCTAATGCAATATGTACAGAAAACCTAGTTAATACTGTAAAGGTGGTTTTGATGATTAGCTCGATAAAGCAGATTACAATAGAAATAAACAATGTTTTAATATATAAAAAAATAGTGTGGAGAAGGCTAAAAATACATATAGTAAATCAAACAGGATCACATATAATGTAAAAAACAGTTGTATCCCATAAAAATCACATAAAAAGTAATTCAAATCTGGACGTCCAGTGGTTAAAATAGCTATATAAAAATGCTAGACAATAAACGTAGCTAGTGCAAATACTGGCTAATATGTAGACAGTAAAATGTATACAATAAATAATAGATGGCTCCCATATGCAACCGATCCTGCTATAATTACACAGTATTGGATCGTGTTGAGATCATATGGGAGCGGTACCTTAGGAAGTGTTAAGGATAGTGGCCATAGTCTTTATGAAATCCTAGTATTAAGGGCGTATCAACCTGTTTAAAAACGGCCTCCTTGCGGGAACTGTCGGAATAGCCTTAAGACGCTTCTCACTTCTGCATCTTGCGTAGTCCTGATGAATTCCGGTCATGTGGTCAGGTCAGCTGTTCTTAGTTTGACATCTGTTTGGCTGATGCCGGAAGCAGCCTGCGATGGTTCAGATTACTGCTGGGACTCAAATTTGGGTATAGCAATCAATGCCGATAGTCAGTCAGTGCTGGGAGTCAGGCAAATGTTGGACACCGAATGTTTTTAATGCCAGCGTATCACCTCAAGCTGGTTAGTTAGTCCTCAGTTCTGCTAGGATATAATGGCAGTATACAACAAAAACCCAAAAACATTCTGGGTGATGGTAATAGATGTAGTGATGGGTGATTTCACAGATCACCTTTGCTAAATCATAAAAACACAATCACCCCTCTCTTGGGGCTTTTTCAAGATGTGTTTCCTTTTCAAAATTGCTTCTTATATACCCCTTCCTCTATCCTTATTGGTCAGCCCGGGGTGGGCGTGTTTTTACACAGTATTGGACAATGGTTTAAGGTGGTATATACCACATATATAAAAATTACATAATTTTACATGTTGCATATTAGATTAGCCTCCAAATATCAAAGAGGTAATCATATTAAAAAACTAACATCATATTCTGGACACACTGTGTTCATATATAGAAAAGTACAGATCATATATAGGTGTTTTCACTGGAGCAGATGTTAAAGATATCCCCTTTATTCGTACATAAATGGCGTGACATCTAGTTCAGAATTCAGACCTAGAGGGTGTAGGGTTTTCATTTTATATATCATTACTGCTTCTTTTTAAGTAGCTTTATTTCAAAGTTCCCTTCCATTCAGGTCTTACTTTCAATCCTTCCCAAAAAGTAAAGTCTTTCAGTTTATTATTGTGGACCTCCCTAAAGTGTTTATAAAGATGCATGTCCTTATTGCCTTTTTCAATAATGCAGAGGTGTTCCCTGATTCTCTCTCTCAATATTTCTAAATACGTTCATACAGAACTAAAACCAAAATCCAAATTCTACCCTACACAGGAAAAAGGGAAGAATGTAGAATTGTTTGAAAAATTAGTACTAAGGGATATAGAAAAATGTGATACTGGGAAAAAAAACTTC
This sequence comes from Bombina bombina, assembly GCF_027579735.1. Taxonomy (NCBI): domain Eukaryota; kingdom Metazoa; phylum Chordata; class Amphibia; order Anura; family Bombinatoridae; genus Bombina; species Bombina bombina. Next base: position 1,116,861,004 of record NC_069499.1, on the reverse strand, counting down.
AGATGAATCTGAAAAAAATCAGAAAATGAAGCCCTTAAAAAATTAAAAAAGAATGAGGATATAATTATTAAACCGGCTGATAAAGGGGGAGGGGTAGTCATCATGGATAGGGGCTATTATCTAAAAGAGGCGGAGAGACTCCTAAATGACACTACTACATACAAGGAACTTAAAAGAGATCCTACCAGAGCAGATTTGATCATATTACTGGGGAATTTGGAGAAAGGAAAAACTAAAGGTATTCTAGTTACAAAAGAGTTTAACTATCTTAACCCAGAATTTCCGAGAATCCTAATATTCTACTTCCTAGCAAAGATTCATAAGAATCTAGAAAAAAAACCTGGTCTCCTCATCATATCAAGCATAAATTCAGTTACCTCCAACCTATCCCAGTACATAGAGAGGTACCTTCAAAATTTGTCAAGCAACTACCATCATATTTGAAGGATTCTACTCAAGTTCTGCAAATTTTAGAAAATATTAGAATAGAAGGTGAGCTGATCCTAGCTACATGCGACGTGACCTCACTGTACACCAATGTCGAACATGAATTAGGCATTAAAGCTGTATCAAAATTCCTAACACAAGATAGATAAGGAATAGAAAGAGTTCATACTTGAAAGTATTAGGTTTATTTTAAAAAATAATATTTTTTTCATTCAACAATAACATGTATGTACAGATAAAGGGCACCGCTATGGGCACCAGGTTTGCACCAAGCTACGCAAGCCTATTCATGGGAGACTGGGAAACAGACTTCCTACGCTCTAGTAGCTTGGTCTAAGACCTGGTGACCTATAAGCAGTACATTGATGATATTCTGATTGTCTGGAAGGGAGGAAAGAAATCCCTCATTGATTTCTTCGTGGCCATGTACTCAAATGATAAGGGCCTGAATTTTACAAACTAAATGAGTAAAGAGAGAATCTCATTCTTAGATCTTGACATAGAAGTTACTTCCAATAAATTTGAAAGAAAGACTTTCTTTAAGAAAGTAGATGCAAACAACTTTGTACATGCAGAAAGTTGTCACCTAGCCAGATGGAAGAACAATATCCCGAAAGCACAATTATTGCTCTAATATAATAGACTATCAAGAACAAGCCAACATTTTAAGCAAGACATTTGAGGATAAAGGTTACAATGAAAAAGATGATTACTGACAATTATAATTAAGTCGAAGAAATAGAGAGGGAAAGTCTACTACAATATAAAGATAGAAACAAAGACTCAGTAGAAAACAAGGAACAAGACATTGTAGTTCCTTTTATAACTAACTATAATGGGGAATATAAGAAAATTAAAAAAATATTCAGCAAATACTGGCACATCATTCGAGAAGACCCAGTCATAGGGGATAAAATCTCTATTAAACCAAGATTTATTTATAGGAAGTCAAAAAATTTGAAAAGTATCTTAGCACCTAGTGAGTTGAAAGTAACAATATCTAAATCTAAGCAATGCTATCTATTAGGGAATGAAGTTAAGGGATTTTTCCCTTGCCACTGCTGTAGATCCTGCAACTATAGTAATAAGAAAAAACAATTCTCTCCACAAAGACAGCATAGTTTTTTTCAGATCAGGTTTACCATTAGATGCATTGATAAAGGGGTTGTTTATCTCATTCACACCTAGATTACAAGTTTTGCGCTATAGAGGGTGCGAAACAAACGCAACAAAAGTTGCCTTATTTCACCCGCCATAGCACTGCCATTACAAGTTTTTAAAAAACTGCCGTGTACGTGCAATATGGTGGCGATGAGCTTCATACCGCACAAAATCCAAGGGTTGAGAATACGTGCACACTTTCTCCATAGACCTCAATGGGGAGAGCGTGTTAGAAAAAAAAACCTAACACCTGAAACGCGGAATGGCGACCGCCGTAACGCAACCCCATTGATGTCTATGGGGAAAAAAATGTAAAGTTTAAACCTAAAACCCTTACATAAACCCCTAGTCTAAACACCCCTAATCTGCTGCCCCAACATCGCAGACACCTAAATAAAGTTATTAACCCCTAATCTGCCACTTCCGACACCACTGCCACCTAAATAAAGTTATTAACCCCTATTCCGCCGCTCACTGACATCGCCGCCACTATAATAAAGTTATTAACCCCTATTCCCCCGCACCCTAACATCGCCCAAACTATAATAAAGATATTAACCCTTATTCTATCACTCCCCGACTTCGCCGCCACTAAATAAAGTTATAAACCCCTAAACCTGTGGCCTCCCACATCACCGCCACTAAATAAACCTATTAACCCCTAAACTGCCAGCCCCCCACATCTCAAAAAACTAAATTAAACTATTAACCCCTAAACCTAAGAATCCCCTAACTTTATATTAAAATTACAATATCCCTATCTTAAAATAAATAAAAACTTACCTGCAAACTAAACATGAGAGCTACTTAAATTCTATTGGCTATTCAAATCAGCCAATAGAATTTCAGTAGATCTCATCCTCTTGGCTGATTTGAATTTCAAAAACCAAATCAGCCAATGGGAATGCAAGGGACGCCATTTTGAAAAGGCTCCCTTGCATTGAAGATTCAGTGTACGGCCGCGACCGTATGAAGGGGATGCTCTGCGCCGGATGTCTTGAAGGCTGGACCCGCTCCCGCACCGCCGGGATGAATATAGAAGATGCCGTCTGGATGGATGAAGACCTTGCTGCCTGGATGAAGACTTCTCACCACCTGGATGAAGACTTCTCGCCGCCTGGATGTTCAGACTTCAAAAACTGTAAGTGGATCATCGGGGGTTAGTGTTAGGTTTTTTAAACTTTTTTGGGTGTTTTTTTTTTTTAAATTGGGGTTTAGGCTATCTTAAAAGAGCTAAATACCCTTTTCAGGGCAATGAAAAAGAGCTAAATGCCCTTTCGAGAGCAATGCCCATACAAATGCCCTTTTCAGGGCAATGGGTAGCTTAGGTTTTTGTTAGTTAGGTTTTTTATTTTGGGGGGTTGGTTAGGTGGGGGTTTTACTGTTGGGGGGACTTTGTATTTTTTTTTTTACAGGGAAAAGAGCTGATTTCTTTAGGGCAGTGCACTACAAAATGCCCTTTTAACGGCTATTGGTAGTTTTTTTAATTTGGGGGGGGGCTTCTTTTTATAGGGCTATTAGATTAGGTGTAATTGTTTTTATTTTGGATAATTTTGTTTGTTATTTTTTGTAATTTACTATTTTTTATTTTTTGTAATTGTAGATTTAATTTCTTTTTAGTAGTGTTAGTTTTTTTAATGTGTAATTTAGTTTATTTAATTTGTATTTATTTTAATTTTAGTATAATAGTAATGTTAGTTTAATATATAGTTTAAACTTAGTTTTTTTTTATTTCACAGTTAAGTTTTTATTTATTTTCAGATAGAGATATTGTAATTTAGTTAGGGGGTTGTTAGGTTTAGGGGTTAATAGTTTAATTTAGTTTTTTTGCAATGTGGGAGGCTGGCAGTTTAGGGGTTAATAGGTTTATATAGTGGCAGTGATGTGGGAGGCCAGAGGTTTAGGGGTTAATAACTTTATTTAGTGGCGGCGATGTCGGGGGGTGGCGGAATAGGGGTTAATATCTTTATTATAGTGTGGGCGATTTTGGGGTGCGGGGGAATAGGGTTTAATAACTTTATTATAGTGGCGGCAATGTCGGGGAGCGGCGGAATATGGGTTAATACATTTTATTAGTGGCGGCAATGTCGGGAGCGTCAGATTAGGGGTTAATAAATTTAATTTAGTGTTTGCAATGCATGAGGGCCTCAGTTTAGGGGTTAATAGGTAGTTTATGGGCGTTAGTGTACTTTGTAACACTTTAGTTATGAGTTTTGTGTAACAGTTTTGTTGCGCAAAACTCATAGCTACTGGTCTCAGATTGCGGAACGGATCGTGTTGGTATAGGCTGGAACGGTAAGCATTTTAGCCTCAACGCACAACTTGTAATACCAGCGCTATGGAAATTCCATGCAAAAACTTCCATTTTTTTTTAATGCGGGACTGACGTGTTACTGGCTAAAATGCTTGCGGTACAGCTATACCGACAAGACTCATAATGGCTGTGTTCCGGTTTTTACGCTGAAATGGCCATTTTTTCAGTGTTAAAACCGGAACGCAAAACTCGTAATCTAGGTGTAGTTGCAATAAAAAATACTTAGGCGAAACGTCAAGAACATTGAGAGAGAGAGTCAGGGAACACCTCTGCATTATTGAAAAGGGCAATATGGACACGCATCTTTATAAACACTTTAGGGAGGTCCAGAATAATAAACTTAAAAACTTTACTTTTTGGGGAGTAGTGAAGACCTGAATGGAACTTTGAAATAAAGCTACTTTAAAAAGAAGCAGAAATTATATATACAATGAAAACCCTACACCCTCTAGGTCTGAATTCTGAACTAGATGTCACGCCATATATGTACAAATAAAGGGGATATGTTTAACATCTGCTCCAGTGAAAACACCTACATATGATCTGTACTTTTCTATATATATGAACACAGTGTGTCCAGAATATGATGTTAGTTTTTAAATATGATTACCTCTTTGATATTTGGAGGCTAATCTAATATGCAACATGTAAAATTATGTAATTTATATATATATATATATATATATATATATATATATATATATATATATATATATATATATATATGGTATATACCACCTTAAACCATTGTCCAATACTGTGTAAAAACACGCCCACCCCAGGCTGATCAATAAGGATAGAGGAAGGGGTATATAAGAAGCAATATTGAAAAGGAAACACATCTTGAAAAAGCCCCAAGAGAGGGGTGATTGTGTTTTTATGATTTAGCAAAGGTGATCTGTGAAATCACCCATCACTTCATCTACTACCATCACCCAGAAACTTTTTGGGTTTTTGTTGTATACTGCTATTATATCCTAGCAGAACTGAGGACTAACTAACCAGCTTGAGGTGATACACTGGCATTAAGACACATTTGTGTCTATCGGCATTGATTGCTATATCCAAATTTGAGCCCCAGCAGTAATCTGAACCATCGCAGGCTGCTTCCGGCATTAGCCGAACAGATGTCAAACTAAGAACAGCTGACCCGATCGCAATCCCACGTGGTTAGGCAACCCACGTGACCGGAATTCCTCAGGGCTACGCCAGACGCGAAAGTGAGCAGCGTCTTAAGGCTATTCCGACAGTTCCAACAAAGCGGCTGTTTTTAAACAGGTTGATACGCCCTGTTTGGTCCTTAATACTAGGATTTCATAATGTCAGGGTTTTTTCCCTGTTGTGTTTGCCATGTGCTGCTGGCAGCCATTTTACTCACCTCTCTTCCTGACTATTGTGCATTGTGGGGGATGCTGCTCATTTCCTGCACTTCCTTTTATGGTCAGACTGGTTTGCATCATCCATGTGAGACAGGATGCAGTCTCAGAATTGTGATGTCATCACTTATTATTTAAAGGGCCTCTGTTCAGTATGCTTTGCCTTTACGTTGTCTCAGACCTGTTTGTGAGAGTTCCTGTGTATTACCTGGCTGCCTGACGTCGTTCCTGATCCCTGGCTTGCTCCTGACTCTGCTGTTTTCCTTGTTCCTGATTCCGGCTCGTCTGACTATTTGCTTTGGCTCCTGACTCGGCTCGTCTGACTACCAGCTCTGGTTTTGACTCCTGGCTTATTTGACTTGTGAACTTTTTATTATTTTTTGCTATTAATTAAGGTGTGATTATTTTTGCACTTCTTGTCTCATTCTGATTCCTGGCACCCTGACATTACGCAAAGGCCATGAATCCTGATGCTGCTAATTATCCACCTTTACCTGCCATCATTTCCAGGATGTATGTACAGGATCACCGCTTGGATCAATTTGCACTAGCCCTGCAAACCCTGCTGACTCGCACTGCACATTTGGACCAAAGTGTCCCGCAAGTTATGGCTGCTCCTGTTTCCGCTGCTGCACCTATGCCTACCAGGAGCATGTCCGATTCTGCACCTCTACCTCAGCGATATGGAGGCGATCCTATTCAGTGCAGAGGGTTTTTGAACCAGTTGGGCATTTACTTTGAGATGTTACCTCAGGCGTTTCCCTCTGACAGAGCTAAGGTGGGATTTCTCATCTCGTTACTCTCTGACACAGCTCTTGCCTGGGCTAATCGCGTGTGGGAGACTAATAAACCTGTGATTTCAAATTACCCTGAATTTGTGGCCTCCTTTCGAAGGGTATTTGATGTTCCGGCTCGCTGCTCTTCTGCTGCTAAACTACTCATGTCCATTCAGCAAGGTACAAGATCTGTTGCTCAGTATGCTATTGAGCTCTGTATGCTTGCCGCAGAGGTAGGTTGGAACAATGAAGCCCTTGTTGCCACCATCTTTCATGGGCTCTCTGATGCGATTAAAGACGAAGTTGCTGCCAGAGATTTACCAGAGGATCTCGGGGCATTGGTGTCTTTTTTGATCCTAATTGACATCAGACTCAGAGAGAGGCCCTCTTTCAAGGAGCGCTTGCGGAAGCCTCCTTTTCCGTTGTCTCCTACATGTTCGTTCCAACCCATGCCTTCCTCTCCTCCCATGCCTCCTGGTCCTGAGTCACCAGGTACTGCTGAGCTGATGCAGTTGGGATTCACGCGTCTCTCCACGGCGGAGAGGGCCTTTAGGAGGAGGGAGGGGCTCTGCCTCTATTGTGGGTTACAGGGCCACCTTTTGAAGTCTTGTCCTACATGGCCGGGAAACGCTCACACCTAAGGTCCTGTCGGGGACAGACCTTGGGTGGTTTATCCTCGTCCCCGGAACCACTTAAGGAGAAACCTTTGGTCATGGTTGTCCTTTCCTGGGTGGACTCCTCCATAGTCACTCTTGTTGACTCCGGTGCTGCGGGCTATTTCATTGACAGTGCTTTTGTATCAAAGCACTCCATTCCTGTTTTGCCTCGATCCGTTCCGCTTGCTATTGAGGTCATTGATGGCAGGCCCCCTTCAGCCCGCACTCGTTACTCACGAAACTGCTCCATTGTCCATGGCTGTTGGGGCTCTCCATTTTGAAACCCTCCAGTTCCAGGTGATAAACTCTCCGCATTTTTCTGTTGTTCTTGGTTATCCCTGGCTCCAAAAGCACAATCCCAGTCTCGACTGGCGCAGGTCCGAAATGTTGTCGTGGTCCCCGCAATGTAATTCCACTTGTCCTGCGGAAACCAGTTAAAGTCTTGTGCACTTCTTCGGTATCTCAATTGCCAGAGGAGTACCGATAGTTCCTAGACTTGTTTGACAAGGTGCGTGTCGGTACGTTGCCTCCTCACCGGTCTTAAGATTGTGCCATAGACCTGCAATCCGGAGCCTTTCCTCCTCTGGGCTGGGTGTACCCTCTGTCTGTTGCAGAGAATTGTGCTATGGAGGAGTATGTTGCCGATGCTCTGTCGCGGGGAGTCATCCGCAAATCCTGCTCTCCTGCAGGGGCTGGCTTCTTCTTTGTGAAGAAAAAGGGTGGCAAATTAAGACCATGCATCGATTATAGGGGTCTTAATCGTCTTACCATTAAGAATGCTTACCCTATTCCGCTCATTACAGAACTCTTTCACCGCCTCAAGGGAGCTACGGTCTTTACTAAACTTGATTTGAGAGGAGCGTACAATCTCGTTAGGATTAAGGAGGGCCACAAATGGAAAACAGCATTTAACACCAGGAGCGGGCATTATGAGTATCTTGTAATGCCCTTTGGCCTATGTAATGCTCCTGCTGTTTTTCAGGAATTTATTAATGATGTCCTACGCGATATGTTGCAACAGTGTGTTGTGGTGTACTTAGACGACATCCTCATACACTCACCCTCTTGAGGCTCATCGTTCTGATGTTACACGGTTCTTCAGAGACTATGTGAGAACGGCCTGTTTTGTAAACTCGTGCTCATTCTTACTGACCACAAGAATTTAGCTTATCTATCTGAAGCAAAACATTTGTCACCCTGACAGGCCAGGTGGGCGCTATTTTTGTCTTGGTTTAATTATGTGGTCTCCTACCTGCCTGGTAGTAAGAATGTTAGGGCTGATGCCCTATCTCAACAATTTTCGCCTCAGTCCAAGGAGGAGTCTGTACCTACTCCTGTTATACCTCCTGACCATATTTTGGCTACCATACGTACTAATTTGACTTCTCCCTTGGGGGAGGAGATCCTGGCTGCACAAACCAATGCACCTCCTAAGATACTTAGTGGTAAGTGTTTTGTTCCTGAGAATCTTCGAACTAAACTTTTGCACACTTACCACTATCCTAAAGCCGCAGGTCACCCAGGCAAGAACCAAATGATTTGGTCTGTCACTCGACAATTCTAGTGGCCAGGTCTTCGTTCTGATGTTGCTGCGTATGTTGCTTCCTGCTCAGTTTGTGCACAGAATAAGACTCCTCGGGGGGGCGGAGCTAGCCACTACAGAGAACAGTCGCACATTTCATGAGCTCCAGAGGAACATAATTTTACTTGGGGATAAAAGCAATAAAATTCAGCTTAATACTAAATTTAAGACCTCCATTGAGCAGAACTCTATATGGAACCCATTTGAGGAGTTTCCGAACTTTGGACAGCATATGTGGGCCGAGATTGTGGATCCTACAGTTACAGCCCGCTCTGAGTAGGCCCCGACATTAAATATTCAGCCATGGAGGACTTTTACCGCCAGGTTCTGACCCTGATTGAAAGCTTCGCAGAGAAGACACAAACTGACCTAAACAACCCGCACTATGCGAGCATGGGTGAGAGCATAAAAAAAATTGATGCACTGCATACAATGGCGACTATCATGTGTCCTGTGGCGGCCGCTGTTGTTACTAGCGCAATTAAGCCTGTGGGGGGATCGGTTGAGGAAGATGAAAGCCCGCTGGAGATAAAATGGATCGAGGAACCTTACTTGAAATGCCTATGCTCAGAGGGAGCGCTGTCTAAGCCCTGGTTGGCATGCTCAAAGAAGTCAGATGATACTACGCCTAATTATACAAGCCTGGTTATCTATCGCCCCGGAGGTCTTCACAGTGGCAATCGCGAACACACCGCGCTACCTGCCAAGTTAGCAATAGGACATGATCCTTGGATCTTAGACATCTTTCCCTTCCGGACTCTACTTGCCCTCCGCATTGGATCAGGTCAGATGAGAGCTTCTGAATTTTGGTCTTGTGGGCAGAGAAGTGCTTCCATACCATGGCGGGACTATCGGCCACACCGAAGTTGGAGTTCACTGCATACGGGCCATTACTGGTTGGTACTGGGGCGCACGCTATTGACAACGCGATGGGACCCTGGAGGCCTCTCTTTGTTGCTTTTTTCTCCAACATAGGTGTGTCCGGTCCACGGCGTCATCCTTACTTGTGGGATATTCTCCTCCCCAACAGGAAATGGCAAAGAGCCCAGCAAAGCTGGTCACATGATCCCTCCTAGGCTCCGCCTACCCCAGTCATTCTCTTTGCCGTTGTACAGGCAACATCTCCACGGAGATGGCTTAGAGTTTTTTAGTGTTTAACTGTAGTTTTTATTATTCAATCAAGAGTTTGTTATTTTGAAATAGTGCTGGTATGTACTATTTACTCAGAAACAGAAAAGAGATGAAGATTTCTGTTTGTATGAGGAAAATGATTTTAGCAACCGTAACTAAAATCCATGGCTGTTCCACACAGGACTGTTGAGAGCTATTAACTTCAGTTGGGGGAACAGTATGCAGTCTCTTGCTGCTTGAGGTATGACACATTCTAACAAGACAATGTAATGCTGGAAGCTGTCATTTTCCCTATGGGATCCGGTAAGCCATGTTTATTACGATCGTAAATAAGGGCTTCACAAGGGCTTATTAAGACTGTAGACTTTTCTGGGCTAAATCGATTCATTATTAACACATATTTAGCCTTGAGGAATCATTTTATCTGGGTATTTTGATATAAGAATATCGGCAGGCACTGTATTAGACACCTTATTCCTTAGGGGCTTTCCCAAAGCATAAGCAGAGCCTCATTTTCGCGCCGGTGTGGCGCACTTGTTTTTGAGAGGCATGGCATGCAGTCGCATGTGTGAGGAGCTCTGATACTTAGAAAAGACTTTCTGAAGGCGTCATTTGGTATCGTATTCCCCTTTGGGCTTGGTTGGGTCTCAGCAAAGCAGATACCAGGGACTGTAAAGGGGTTAAAGTTTAAAACGGCTCCGGTTCCGTTATTTTAAGGGTTAAAGCTTCCAAATTTGGTGTGCAATACTTTTAAGGCTTTAAGACACTGTGGTGAAAATTTGGTGAATTTTGCACAATTCCTTCATGTTTTTTCGCAATTGCAGTAATAAAGTGTGTTCAGTTTAAAATTTAAAGTGACAGTAACGGTTTTATTTTAAAACGTTTTTGTACTTTGTTATCAAGTTTATGCCTGTTTAACATGTCTGAACTACCAGATAGACTGTGTTCTGAATGTGGGGAAGCCAGAATTCCTATTCATTTAAATAAATGTGATTTATGTGATAATGACAATGATGCCCAAGATGATTCCTCAAGTGAGGGGAGTAAGCATGGTACTGCATCATTCCCTCCTTCGTCTACACGAGTCTTGCCCACTCAGGAGGCCCCTAGTACATCTAGCGCGCCAATACTCCTTACTATGCAACAATTAACGGCTGTAATGGATAATTCTGTCAAAAACATTTTAGCCCAAATGAACACTTGTCAGCGTAAGCGCGGCTGCTCTGTTTTAGATACTGAAGAGCATGGCAACGCTGATACTAATATCTCTGAAGGGCCCCTAACCCAGTCTGATGGGGCCAGGGAGGTTTTGTCTGAGGGAGAAATTACTGATTCAGGGAACATTTCTCAACAGGCTGAACCTGATGTGATTGCATTTAAATTTAAGTTGGAACATCTCCGCATTCTGCTTAAGGAGGTATTATCCACTCTGGATGATTGTGACAAGTTGGTCATCCCAGAGAAACTATGTAAAATGGACAAGTTCCTAGAGGTGCCGGGGCTCCCAGAAGCTTTTCCTATACCCAAGCGGGTGGCGGACATTGTTAATAAAGAATGGGAAAGGCCCGGTATTCCTTTCGTCCCTCCCCCCATATTTAAAAAATTGTTTCCTTTGGTCGACCCCAGAAAGGACTTATGGCAGACAGTCCCCAAGGTCGAGGGAGCGGTTTCCACTTTAAACAAACGCACCACTATACCCATAGAGGATAGTTGTGCTTTCAAAGATCCTATGGATAAAAAATTAGAAGGTTTGCTTAAAAAGATGTTTGTTCAGCAGGGTTACCTTCTACAACCAATTGCATGCATTGTCCCTGTCGCTACAGCCGCATGTTTCTGGTTCGATGAGCTGATAAAGGCGGTCGATAGTGATTCTCCTCCTTATGAGGAGATTATGGACAGAATCAATGCTCTCAAATTGGCTAATTCTTTCACCCTAGACGCCACTTTGCAATTGGCTAGGTTAGCGGCTAAGAATTCTGGGTTTGCTATTGTGGCGCGCAGAGCGCTTTGGTTGAAATCTTGTCCGGCTGATGCGTCTTCCAAGAACAAGCTACTTAACATTCCTTTCAAGGGGAAAAACGCTGTTTGGCCCTGACTTGAAAGAGATTATCTCTGATATCACTGGGGGTAAGGGCCACGCCCTTCCTCAGGATCGGCCTTTCAAGGCAAAAAATAAACCTAATTTTCGTCCCTTTCGTAGAAACGGACCAGCCCGAGGTGCTACGTCCTCTAAGCAAGAGGGTAATACTTCTCAAGCCAAGCCAGCTTGGAGACCAATGCAAGGCTGGAACAAGGGAAAGCAGGCCAAGAAACCTGCCACTGCTACCAAGACTGCATGAAATGTTGGCCCCCGATCCGGGACCGGATCTGGTGGGGGGCAGACTCTCTCTCTTCGCTCAGGCTTGGGCAAGAGATGTTCTGGATCCTTGGGCGCTAGAAATAGTCTCCCAAGGTTATCTTCTGGAATTCAAGGGACTTCCCCCAAGGGGGAGGTTCCACAGGTCTCAGTTGTCTTCAGACCACATAAAATGACAGGCATTCTTACATTGTGTAGAAGACCTGTTAAAAATGGGAGTGATTCATCCTGTTCCATTAAGAGAACAAGGGATGGGGTTCTACTCCAATCTGTTCATAGTTCCCAAAAAAGAGGGAACGTTCAGACCAATCTTAGATCTCAAGATCTTAAACAAGTTTCTCAAGGTTCCATCGTTCAAGATGGAAACCATTCGAACTATTCTTCCTTCCATCCAGGAAGGTCAATTCATGACCACGGTGGATTTAAAGGATGCGTATCTACATATTCCTATCCACAAGGAACATCATCGGTTCCTAAGGTTCGCATTCCTGGACAAGCATTACCAGTTCGTGGCGCTTCCTTTCGGATTAGCCACTGCTCCAAGGATTTTCACAAAGGTACTAGGGTCCCTTCTAGCTGTGCTAAGACCAAGGGGCATTGCTGTAGTACCTTACTTGGACGACATTCTGATTCAAGCGTCGTCCCTTCCTCAAGCAAAGGCTCACACGGACATCGTCCTGGCCTTTCTCAGATCTCACGGATGGAAAGTGAACGTGGAAAAGAGTTCTCTATCTCCGTCAACAAGGGTTCCCTTCTTGGGAACAATAATAGACTCCTTAGAAATGAGGATATTTCTGACAGAGGCCAGAAAAACAAAGCTTCTAGACTCTTGTCGGATACTTCATTCCGTTCCTCTTCCTTCCATAGCTCAGTGCATGGAAGTGATCGGGTTGATGGTAGCGGCTATGGACATAGTTCCTTTTGCGCGCATTCATCTAAGACCATTACAACTGTGCATGCTCAGTCAGTGGAATGGGGATTATACAGACTTGTCTCCGAAGATACAAGTAAATCAGAGGACCAGAGACTCACTCCGTTGGTGGCTGTCCCTGGACAACCTGTCACAAGGGATGACATTCCGCAGACCAGAGTGGGTCATTGTCACGACCGACGCCAGTCTGATGGGCTGGGGCGCGGTCTGGGGATCCCTGAAAGCTCAGGGTCTTTGGTCTCGGGAAGAATCTCTTCTACCGATAAATATTCTGGAACTGAGAGCGATATTCAATGCTCTCAAGGCTTGGCCTCAGCTAGCGAGGGCCAAGTTCATACGGTTTCAATCAGACAACATGACAACTGTTGCGTACATCAACCATCAGGGGGGAACAAGGAGTTCCCTAGCGATGGAAGAAGTGACCAAAATCATTCTATGGGCGGAGTCTCACTCCTGCCACCTGTCCGCTATCCACATCCCAGGAGTGGAAAATTGGGAAGCAGATTTTCTGAGTCGTCAGACATTGCATCCGGGGGAGTGGGAACTCCATCCGGAAATCTTTGCCCAAGTCACTCAGCTGTGGGGCATTCCAGACATGGATCTGATGGCCTCTCGTCAGAACTTCAAAGTTCCTTGCTACGGGTCCAGATCCAGGGATCCCAAGGTGGCTCTAGTGGATGCACTAGTAGCACCTTGGACCTTCAAACTAGCTTATGTGTTCCCGCCGTTCCCTCTCATCCCCAGGCTGGTAGCCAGGATCAATCAGGAGAGGGCGTCGGTGATCTTGATAGCTCCTGCGTGGCCACGCAGGACTTGGTATGCAGATCTGGTGAATATGTCATCGGCTCCACCTTGGAAGCTACCTTTGAGACGAGACCTTCTTGTTCAGGGTCCGTTCGAACATCCGAACCTGGTTTCACTCCAGCTGACTGCTTGGAGATTGAACGCTTGATCTTATCGAAGCGAGGGTTCTCAGATTCTGTTATCGATACTCTTGTTCAGGCCAGAAAGCCTGTAACTAGAAAGATTTACCACAAAATTTGGAAAAAATATATCTGTTGGTGTGAATCTAAAGGATTCCCTTGGGACAAGGTTAAGATTCCTAAGATTCTATCCTTCCTTCAAGAAGGATTGGAAAAAGGATTATCTGCAAGTTCCCTGAAGGGACAGATTTCTGCCTTGTCTGTGTTACTTCACAAAAAGCTGGCAGCTGTGCCAGATGTTCAAGCCTTTGTTCAGGCTCTGGTTAGAATTAAGCCTGTTTACAAACCTTTGACTCCTCCTTGGGGTCTCAATTTAGTTCTTTCAGTTCTTCAGGGGGTTCCGTTTGAACCCTTACATTCCGTTGATATTAAGTTATTATCTTGGAAAGTTTTGTTTTTAGTTGCAATTTCTTCTGCTAGAAGAGTTTCAGAATTATCTGCTCTGCAGTGTTCTCCTCCTTATCTGGTGTTCCATGCAGATAAGGTGGTTTTACGTACTAAACCTGGTTTTCTTCCAAAAGTTGTTTCTAACAAAAACATTAACCAGGAGATTATCGTACCTTCTCTGTGTCCGAAACCAGTTTCAAAGAAGGAACGTTTGTTGCACAATTTGGATGTTGTTCGCGCTCTAAAATTCTATTTAGATGCTACAAAGGATTTTAGACAAACATCTTCCTTGTTTGTTGTTTATTCCGGTAAAAGGAGAGGTCAAAAAGCAACTTCTACCTCTCTCTCCTTTTGGATTAAAAGCATCATCAGATTGGCTTACGAGACTGCCGGACGGCAGCCTCCCGAAAGAATCACAGCTCATTCCACTAGGGCTGTGGCTTCCACATGGGCCTTCAAGAACGAGGCTTCTGTTGATCAGATATGTAGGGCAGCGACTTGGTCTTCACTGCACACTTTTACCAAATTTTACAAGTTTGATACTTTTGCTTCTTCTGAGGCTATTTTTGGGAGAAAGGTTTTGCAAACCGTGGTGCCTTCCATTTAGGTGACCTGATTTGCTCCCTCCCTTCATCCGTGTCCTAAAGCTTTGGTATTGGTTCCCACAAGTAAGGATGACGCCGTGGACCGGACACACCTATGTTGGAGAAAACAGAATTTATGTTTACCTGATAAATTACTTTCTCCAACGGTGTGTCCGGTCCACGGCCCGCCCGGGTTTTTTTAATCAGGTCTGATAATTTATTTTCTTTAAATAAAGTAACCACGGTACCATATGGTTTCTCCTATGCAAATATTCCTCCTTAACGTCGGTCGAATGACTGGGGTAGGCGGAGCCTAGGAGGGATCATGTGACCAGCTTTGCTGGGCTCTTTGCCATTTCCTGTTGGGGAGGAGAATATCCCACAAGTAAGGATGACGCCGTGGACCGGACACACCGTTGGAGAAAGTAATTTATCAGGTAAACATAAATTCTGTTATTTCTGCAGCGCGATGGGCTCTGACTTAGTCAACGAAACTCCTCAGAATAAGCATGGGTTATTATTTTTGCATACCGGGGACTACTCCTTACTGTTCTTTGTGGAGTACAGCTAATACCACCACAAGTAAAATGTTATATTAGTCTCCAACGAACTGATTTAACCCTATTAAGCGCACTTAATATATCTTTTTTTCTGTGCCCTATATGTGACTTTTTTCTTTAACTCAGAGCTGTGAGTCATGTTGCAATGTTTTTTTTCTCTTATTTTTTTTTTTTTTATATATTTCAATTTTTATTTTCAAATAAAGGAAAGATTACAACATATAAAGAATATATCTGGTTACAAATAGTGAATCAACATAACATCGAAATCCCCGACCCTTAGATATTCCCATCTTGTTGCTTTCCCAGGTCCGCTGGGATACGTTGTTTTTGCATATGTGCTTAAGTTTTGAGGTATTCTAAGATTAGTGCACAGTTGGAAAGTCTAGCTAGAAAACCCCCATTTCTTGTGTTTGAGGGGACCTGAGATGTAGTCTCTTAGGTAAGGTAAAAGTCTGTTTGGGTTACGGCAATTCCCGCACATACAATTTACTCACATTGCAACCAAAACAGTTTTATTAAAGATTAATCTAAAACAAATATGGGGTAGAATACAGGGTAAGGGTGAAGAAGAAAAGGAGAAGAAAAGAAAGTTTCAAGGATCTTGCACTCTATAAAGCGTAATATTCTATCTAATATAAAAGCATGATACATGTGTTGTGTAGCCAGATTAAAGAATTTAAGCAACATAGTTATAAGATTCCCACAAAAACTGCATGTCATGATATATTGACATCTGTCCCTGTTTAAGGTAATGGAATCTTTCCATCACCATGTTCTTGTTTACTAAATTTCTCCAGTCCAGTAAGGTAGGTGTTCGATTGGACTTCCACCACTTCGGGATTAACTGGTTGGCTGCATTAAGTAGAATTTGAAAGAGCTGCTTTCTAGTTTTACATGTGATGTTTGGGGTGTGGTTGAGTAATGCTATTTCTAGATTGGGCGGTATGTTTGTTCCCAGGATTGTGTTAATACTCTGGAAAAAACCCACCCAGAAAGGTTTTATAAATTCGCAGTCCCACCAAATGTGTGAGAGATTGCCAACCTGAGTGCAGCCTCTCCAGCACAGGCCCGAAGATTTTTTGAACATATACTTTATCCTAGCTGGTGTTAGATACCACCTTGTCATGATTTTAATGTTGGTTTCTTTTGCTTGTGTCGAGTGGGCTGAGTGTGACAGACACTCAAATCTACGATGCCAAGTCTTTGGAGTGGTAGTTACTTTAAGTTCATTATCCCACTTGCTAGTGTAGGATGGGAGATGGGGAAATGCATTGGATAAGGTGATCTTGTAAAGCTTAGATATCACCCCCTTTGATAGGCCAGTGGTTATACAAAGATGTTCAAAACTCGTGAGGGGTCGCAAGAGTTCTTTTTTAAATTTGTGTGAAGATATATAGTGCCTTATTTGGTGGATTCTCAACCAGGAAGATAGAAACGGGTGTTGCATAGAGTCATGTAGGTTTTTATCTTTTAAATTCCTATTTTCTGTTAGTGAGTATACAGGAAGGGAACTTGAGGTGTCTGGGGGGGTGGATAATTTTGATGACTTCCCGGAGGGAATTCCGGATTGTTTATGAGGGTAGTAAGTGGTGAGTATTTGGAAGAGATCTTATTGGGTGATTTGCTTAATAACTTCCAGTCAGACCAGGTTTCGTTGGTTATGGAGGATGTGGAAATGGTGTGTTTATGAAAAAATGCTGGATTCCAGCAAATAGAATTTAGATTATGTGTGGCTGTCATTGCATTTTCGACTTGGAGCCATCCCTTGATGTCGGATCTTTCCGACCCGCACCAGTCAGAGATTCTCTGCAAGGATACAGCTAATTTGTATGAGTGGAGATGTGGTACACCCAATCCTCCTTCTGTTGGGTGCTTGAAAAGTGTGGTTTTATTGATCCGCGGAGGTCTGCGTCGCCAAATGTAATCATTTATAATTTTTTGTAGGGTGGCCAAGTCTTTTTGAGTGCCTGAAATTGGTACTGTTTGAAGAATGTACAGAGCTTTCGGTAGTAGCATCATTTTTACTGCATGTATTCTTCCTAACCAGGATATATTTTTTGGGAGCCAGGTTGATGTGAGAGTCTTAAACTCTGATATTAAATTGCCATAATTATATTTGCGTAAGTCTGTGCTATTTTGAGTTATATGAATACCAAGATATTTTAGAAATTTTGTCTGTTGTTTAAGGGGACATGATACTTTTAAATTTTCCAGAGCGCTGGGGGGGAGATTGATGGGCAAATATTCAGACTTTGTCATATTTATCAAAAAATTCGATATTGTCCCGAATTGAGTTAGCTCAAAAATAGCTCGGTCTATTGAGGTCAATGGGTCTGTCAATGTCAGAAGTATGTCGTCTGCAAACATAGCTAATTTATGAGACTGATTGTTGATATTGATTCCTTGGATATAGGGGTTTGTTCTTATCTTAATTGCCAGTGGTTCTAGGGATAATATGAAGAGTAGCGGGGAGAGAGGGCATCCCTGCCTTGATCCATTATTTCAAAGGGTTCCGAGAGATCTCCATTGATTTTTATCTGAGCTGATGGGGTAGTGTAAAGGGCTAGGATTTTTTGGATAAAAAGGTCTGGGAAGTTAAAGCGTCGTAGGGTCTCGTGTAAGTATGTCCAGTCTAGTCTGTCAAATGCCTTTTCGGCGTCAGTAGATAGAAAGATAGTTGGGATTTTATGTTGTGTAACATGGTCTAAGAGGTTGAGGACTTTGACCGTGTTGTCTTTCGCCTCTCTATGAGGCACAAAGCCAACCTGATCTTGGTGTATTATTGTCGGTAAGATTCTGTTGAGGCGTAGAGCTAGTATTTTGGCATATAATTTTAAATCTACATTGAGCAATGAGATTGGCCTGAAGTTAGCAGGGACTGTTGGGGGTTTACCGGGTTTTGCTATGATTGCAATATTAGCTTGTAGCATATTATCTGGGAATGATATGGACTCTGGGATTGAATTGAATAGGGTAGTTAGATGTGGTATTAAATATTTGGAAAAGGTTTTGTAATAAAGTCCAGAGAAACCATCTGGGCCTGGGGCTTTATTTTGCTTAAGAGATTTTATCGCTTCCTGGACCTGGGGCTGAATGGGGTGGTTTAAGAGTTCGCGTTGTTCTTGGGATATTTGTGGGAGGGGGATTTTATCTAGATACAATTTGCATGTCTGACTATGTGTTTGAGTATTTCTCTCAGGGAAAAGGTTGTAGAGCTTATGATAAAAAGTTTTGAACTCTTTTGCTATCGAATTCGTGTCTTCCAGTTGTGTACCCTGAGGTGTGTTGATAGCGTGGATATAAGTTCTCTGCTGTTGTTTCTTGAGCGCTTTAGCTAGTAATTTCCCCGGTTTATTTCCCTCCCTGTAGAAATTTTGCTGCATGAAAAGTAATTTTTTTTGTGCATTAATTTGTAGGATAGTATTCATTTTCTCTCTTTTTGTAGTGAGGTGCTCTAAGATAGTGTTATCAGAAGGATTAAGTTTATGTGCATAATCAAGATCTGCAATCTCTCTAGCCAAAAGCTCTATTTCTTCCCTATATTTCTTATTGATTTGCGCCTTGGTCTTGATGAATTCCCCTCTAAGGGTACATTTATGGGCTTCCCATAAGGTAACTGGGTCTACTTCTGGGGTATTGTTTAGGGAAAAATAGGATTTTATATGTTTTGAAAAGTTTTTTGTTAGGGCTGGATCAAGGAGTATAGATTCGTCTAGTCTTCATTGATATGTTCTGAGGGTTGCTGAAGGCCACCGAATGGTGTAGGACACCAAGGAATGGTCTGACCAGGTCGTATGAATTATTTGTGAATGTTTAGAATGAGAGAGTACCATATGATCTACGAAAATATAATCCAGCCTGGAGTAATTTTTATTTGGGTGAGAGAAAAAAGTAAAATCTATTTTTTGGGGATTAAGAAATCTCCAAGTGTCATGAAGACCTAGGAGTTTGAGTTTTTTCCAAATAGTCTTAAGGTTAGGAGTTTTTGTTCTGGTATCCGGATTTGAGCAGTCTATCGTGGGATCTAAGGGTAGATTTAAATCACCCGCAGCTATCAGAGAGCCTTTAGCTTCACTAGTGAGAAGATCTGTTAAAGAAGACACAAATTTAACTTGACGTGAGTTAGGTGCATATACATTCACAATTGTCACTGGTTTGCCGAAAAGGAGACCCTTTAAACATAAGTATCTTCCTTCTTTGTCTTGACAAACTTGTGTCTTGACAAAGGGGATAGATTTATGGATTAATATACTGACTCCATTAATTTTTTTATTCTGGTTAGTACTGTGGAAATGTTGAGGATAGTGTGGGGAAAAATATCTGGGGATATTTTTAGATTTAAAATGTGTCTCTTGGATCATCAATATATGGCCTCCTCTTTTGTATAAGTCAGATATGGCTATCCTTCTTTTATTGGGACAGTTCAGGCCCTTTGCATTTTGTGTAAAGATAACTAAGTTCTGTGGCGTTGGATTAGACATGGAAATAGGTTGGTATTGTACATGTAAAGGAATCTTCTGGCAAAGAGCTTTTATAGTAATTGCTATAAGAGTGCATTCGACAGCGATTGTTATAAGAGAGAAAGAAGTAGGAAAAAATTAGGGAAAAAGATTCAAGAAAGAATACATTTTGTAATAAACTAACAATAAACAGTATTCTGTACTATAGGAGCAATTCTCCCAACTGATTGAGAACAATAAAACAACTGCAAACTAACAGCATTTAACTACTAGCAATCAATATAAAATTCAATATAAAAATCAACAATCAAGACCTTGTAATCTAAAGAGCAGACGCTCTCATAATACAACCGCCCGCAAAGCAGGGGTTGAAAATACAGACCCATCCGGTGATGAGAAGAATGTCATGCTTGTCCCCTGATAGGTTCACTGCCCCAGACCGGGGCCATGCGATCACTGTCTTAAGTTGAAAAGGATGATCATGACATAATGTTTCTGGAGATATTTTGTATCAGCCTTTACCCTCTGATAAGAGGGGAGTATCGATAATCTGCTTTTGGGCCTTCTTTTGTCGAGGCTGGCTCCACTCTTTTCTCTGAGGCAATGGTGAGGATCCTCCTGCTTTATGCCGGATATCTTGAAGCGCTGTCTGGCCCTCAATTTGAGGAGGTGGGATGTCTAGCTCTTTACATATGGATGGTATGTCTGTGATAGAGGAGCACGTGAGGCGTCTGCCCTTCCAGAGTATGACCAGGTGTAAAGGAAATCCCCATCTATATGGTATATTCATTCTTCTCAGATAGATTGTGAGTGGTTTAAGGTCTCTGCGCTGTGAAAGAGTTCTTTGGGATAGGTCAGCATATACCTGTATTTCCGAATTTTCAAATCTAATAGGTTGTTGTTCTCGTGCTAGCTTCATCAGTTCTTCTTTTACTTGGTAGTTAGTGATACGAACAATGATGTCCCTTGGCGGTTGTTCAGGTAGTGGTTTGGGACGTAGGGCTCTATGAGCTCTGTCGATATCAACTTTCGATGGTGTTTCTTCTTTTCTTAGGGTGCTAAAAAACTTTTGTAGATATTGGTTCAAATCTGCAGGCAAAATAGCTTCAGGTAGCCCTCGCAGTCTTATGTTGTGTCGCCTGCTGCGATTCTCAGCGTCATCTAGCTTATTTTCAAGGTCAGAGATATTAGCCCCTTGTTGTTGGATGGTGTGATGAAGAGCATTGATAGCTTCGGCGTGGGAGTCCTGGGTGTTTTCCAGGGATCCCACTCTGTTCCCTATTTCTGTAATGTCCTTTTTGAGGTCAGAGATCTCCTCTTTAATACATTGTTTGACCTGTGCCACTAAAACAGAAAAATCCTTTTTTGAAGGAATTGTGCTAAATAAAGCTGTAGGGATGGTGATATTCTCAGATGTGTGGTCATACTCAGATTCAGATGAACTGTGGTCAGACATTTGTTCTGAGGGATCAGTGCCCGCTGGGCTGGCAGCTTTTGCATCTATTGTTTTAAAAAAACGATTGACTGTGTGATGTGTAGCTGTTAACGGTTTTGCACCTTTATTAGATTTGCTGCCTTTTTTTGGGGACATGTTTGGAGTTGAACAGACAGGTTTAGCAGCTTTACTTTGATCCTGTCTCTGTGAGGGGATATAGATGTCCAGTGGCCCTATAAAAGTAAAGTCTCCTTTATTGTATAAAGATATGTTCCCCCAGATGGTAAATTAGCAGGAAGCGTTTATTTGTATATTCCCCAAATAAATATGCTGGTCAATATGATGTTAAACCGTTATAGACAGGGAATCTGGGTAGTAATGTACTGTTTGTAACATGCAAACTATGTTAAGCTGGAGGCAGACTGCTTCAAGATCTTAATTATAAATTCTATTATCAAAGGTCTTAGAATGCATATCTCTGCTGTATTTGCAGTGTACTTTTTGTAAAAAACATTAGTGATTTATAAGGTGAAGGTGCTTATACTAGGGCATCTTACCCTTATGTTGAAGTGTCTTTTTGTTTTTGGTTTTTTCACTGTTGCGTTCCGTTGCGCTAAATAAAAAGTGCGCACTTAACTCCCATGCAGACTTCGGCCTCTCCCGGCGCCACCCGTCTTCCCTGGAGATCTCAGATTAACTGCGGCTTGTCCCCCGTAGGAGTGGCTGCATTGGCCCCTTAATGTGAGTGTACAAATACTCGCTGTGTCAGCCGCTGTTTGCGGGGTAGGTGTTCTGGGATTCGGGTGACTCAGGATAGGGGCAGCACTGATGGCTCCAGCTCAGCACGGCACACAGCCGCGAACGTCACCAGCGTGCTTGGGGCAAAGATAATTTTCACCGAACTTGTCCGGTCTGTTGGTCTTTACATCCCCAGCTATTGTAAGCTGCTATACGCTAAGTGGCTATTGCCAAACTCGTCCTCAATCAGACAGGGCACGGGAGCTCTATTAGAAGTCAGCCATCTCCTTGGCTGGCTAGCTCCGCCCCCCTCTTATTTTATTTTTACTCTGCTTCTTATGTTGCTAAAGTACTTACTGTTTATTGAGCCCCATGGCTGTCACGTGTTTGTTATTCCTGTTTATATGAATAATGCATAGTCTTATTTACTACTGTACTTAGTTATAGTTACATTATTTTTGTGCAAGCTCTCTCCACTGAATGTTTGTCACATATACCTTCACAAAACGTATAGTGTAAGTTCCATTTAGACCAACCCCTGAGGTCAGTTGTGTTACAGAGCATATAGAGCCATATCATGTTCTCCTATATCCTACTTTATTTAGGTATACTTAGGATTATTAACTCCTACTTTATTGCTGAAAACTCTACTATGGGAATTATGGCTTGTTCAGAGAGTGGCTATCCTGCTAGGTGTTCTAAGTACTGCCTCTCACGCTAACACTATTGCATTGTTTAAACAGGCTCCTGTTGTGGGGTATAGGGCCCGTACCCTGACAGCAGGTCTCCTAACTTCACACTGAAACTACGCTATCATGTTGAGAGGGAAATATAGTCCTAGATTACATCTTGAAGCTACACATAGCTTGATTCTATCAATCTGTACGCAGACATGACATAACTACACCAACATATATGGTTTTAGAATAGATAATGACAATTTAGCAGTCATAGAGATAAAAGCCAAATCCTTTCTTTTTATTCTGAAGCAACATTAACCCATTTTAAGGAAACTTCAGTCTCCTACTATTTCCCGAATGTACATATGTCATAATTTCATCCAAATATACACGGATATAGCACAACAGACCCAACAGCATCCTTTGTTTGTGAGGGACTTGCAAGAGTTTGTTTTTTTTCTTTAGCCCTATATAACTAGTTTTGTGCTTCTTTCTCTTCAAGCGTATGTCACATAGTTAAGCTCACTCCCATGTAAGTCCTATTATACCCTAATTATAAGTTAGCTCTTGCTTTCTTATTACCCCTACTAGTTGCCACGTCTATTTTACAACCTCCCCCCAAAGTAAAGAGTCTCCCGACAATAGGAGAACTAACAGTGCGGTTTCTCTTGCCTATACCGCAACTCTTTCTGCTCCCCTAGCTCTTACTCTCTTTTTCATTACGTTATATATTAGGATCTATCTTCTCTACTCAGATCAGCAGGTCTGATCATTAGCCCTTCTCATCTAAGCCCTCACTTTTAAATCATTTTTTTAGGGACCTCATTAAAAACCACACAGAGCATAGAGAATTGAACAAAGCCTAAACATACCTTTACTTGTCAGTTCGAAAGCTATTATATTGATCCCAACAATTACTAGGGGAGTTTGCATCACATCCTACTATTCTACATAGAATTCATTACATCCTACACTGCATAATATATCTCGCAAGTTTTTCTTTAGTTCCATGGATGGTTAATATTACTTGTCAAAGTAAAAAAAAAAAGCTGAGGTTGATTTAGAAATGTTTTATTATATGTGCACTACTATAATTTGAATGTCTTACATTGCTGTAACCCTAATGATTATTTGTATTTTTATCATATGTTCTTGCTGGCTGTATGTGCAGCAGCGATGTAGTGCTTTCATTTTTCTTCCCTGTTTTTTCTTCCTCAATAAAAATAAATATATAAAAAAAAAGAATAAGACTCCTCGACATCTTCCTGTGGGTCTTCTTCAACCTATTGCTAATGGTGAGCGTCCTTGGACACATCTTTTCATGGACTTCATTGTCGAGCTCCCTGTTTCCAATGGCAATACTGTTATCCTTATGGTGGTTGACCGTTTTTCTAAAATGTCACATTGCATTCCCTTGATGAAGCTGCCTACCGCTCAGGAGCTTGCTTCAATTTTTGCCTGGGAGGTCTTCCGTTTACATGGGTTACCCAAGGAGATAGTGTCGGACCGGGGTAGCCAGTTTGTCTCCAGATTTTGGCGTTCCTTTTGTGCTCAAATGGGGGTCCAGCTTTCCTTCTCCTCGTCATATCACCCTCAATCTAATGGGGCTGCGGAACGGTCTAATCAAGCTCTGGAACAGTACCTCCGTTGCTATGTCTCAGATCACCACAATAATTGGTCTGAACTGTTACCCTGGGCAGAGTTTGCTCGTAATAGTGCTATTAATGCTTCCTCCAAGTTATCCCCGTTCATGGCGAATTATGGGTTTCAACCATCCTTGTTGCCCGATTCATTCATGTCTCAGGGTATTCCGGCTTTGGAGGAGCATCTCCGGCAACTCCATTCCACGTGGGTGCAGATTCAGGATTGCCTTTATCGTTCTATGCAGCGCCAAAAGTTCCAGGCTGATCGTAGGCGTCTGCTCGCGCCTTCCTGCCAGGTTGGTGAGTCCCGCAACTTGAACCTTCGCGTGCCTTCCAATAAATTGTCTCCCCGTTATGTTGGTCCTTTTCGAATACTCCGACGGGTTAATCCTGTGGCCTACGCTCTTGACCTTCCTCCTGCTATGCGCATCTCCAATGTTTTTCATGTCTCCCTCTTGAAACCATTGGTTTGTAATCGGTTTACCACTATGCTGCCTCGTCCCCGTCCTATCTTTGTTGACAACCATGAGGAGTATGAGGTCAGCAGCATTATTGACTCTCATATGTCCAGGGGCAGTGTACAGTATTTGGTTCACTGCAGGGGCTACGGTCCGGAGGAGCGCTCTTGGGTTCCCTCCTCTGATGTTCATGCTCCCGCCCTCCTCCGTGCCTTCAATGCCCGTTTCCCTAATAAGCCTTTTGTCCTCCCGCGGGGGAGGGGTCGTTGAGGGGAGGGTACTGTTTTCCCTGTTGTGTTTGCCATGTGCTGCTGGCAGCCATTTTACTCACCTTTCTTCCTGACTATGGTGCATTGTGGGGGATGCTGCTCATTTCCTGCACTTCCTTTTATGCCCCACTGGTGTGCATCATCCATGTGAGACAGGATGCTGTCCTGATCCCTGACTTGCTCCTGACTCTGCTGTTTTCCTTGTTCCTGATTCCGGCTCGTCTGACTATTTGCTTTGGCTCCTGACTCGGCTCGTCTGACTACCAGCTCTGGTTTTGACTCCTGGCTTGTTATTTGACTTGTGGACTTTTTATTATTTTTTGCTACACATAAAAACTATGGCCACTATCCTAAACACTTCCTAAGGTACCGCTCCCATATGATCTCAGCACGATCCAATACTGTGTAATTATAGCAAGATCAGCTGCATATGTCAGCCATCTATTATTTATTGTATACATTTTTACTGTCTTTATTTTAGCCAGTATTTGCACTAGCTACGTTTATTGTCTCATTTTTATATATTTTTTAACCACTAGACGTCCAGATTTGAATGACTTTTTATGTGATTTTTTATGCATTTTATGGGATACAACATCGATTGTATGTGATCCTGTGTGGTTTACTATATGTATTTTTTTGATATATTAAAACATTGTTTATTTCGATTGTAATCTGCTTTATCGAGCTAATCCTTAGAAATACTTATTCCGATTTTATATACTGTATATCAAACCACCTTTATAGTATTAACTAGGTTTTCTGTACATATTACATTAGAAGCCACCCTATTGTTTTAATGAACACCTTTATACCTTTACCCTTGCTTTAGCGCCAGTACTTTTCTGCTCTTCTGTATACTTTTCAACAATAGCATCCTATATAATAAAAGGCCAGGTATGTTTGTCAGATGCAGTCATGCGCAGTAGAAACTGTGCAAGGACAAACATACCTGGCCTTTAGGATCTGACAGCAGAGAGGGTGTGCGTAAGCGGCCGTTGTGGGGGGCATGATCATGGGCGTGGTTGGGCGTGACGGGGGCGGCGGGAGTGCTGTGATCGGGCATGGCCGGACGGGAATGGACGGGAGTGGGCGTGGTCAGAGTGGGAGAGAGCAAAAGAGAGGGGAGAGAGAGCAAAAGAGATGGGGGAGAGAGCAAAAGAGATGGGGGAGAGAGAGAGCAAAAGAGGGGGAGAGAGAGAGCAAAAGAGGGGGGAGAGGGAGAGCAAAAGAGGGGGGAGAGAGCAAAAGAGAGGGAGAGAGAGAGCAGAAGAGAGGGGGGAGAGAGCAAAAGAGGGGGGAGAGAGAGAGCAAAAGAGGGGGGAGAGGGAGAGCAAAAGAGGGGGGAGAGAGGGCAAAAGAGGGGGGAGAGAGGGCAAAAGAGGGGGGAGAGAAAGAGCAAAAGAGGGGGGAGAGAGGGCAAAAGAGGGGGGAGAGAGAGCAAAAGAGAGGGAGAGAGAGAAAAAGAGGGAGAGAGAGCAGAAGAGAGGGGGGAGAGAGCAAAAGAGAGGGGGGGAGAGCAAAAGTGAGGGAGAGAGAGAGCAAAAGAGAGGGGGGGAGAGAGCAAAAGAGAGGGGGAGAGAGAGAGAGCAAAAGAAAGGGGGGAGAGAGCAAAAGAGAGGGGGGAGAGAGAGCTAAAGAGAGGGGGGAGAGGGATAGAGAGGGGGAGAGAGAGAAAATGAGAAGGGGGATAGCAAAAGAGATGGGGGAGAGAGAGCAAAAGAGAGGGAGGAGAGAGAGCAAAAGACAGGGGGAGAGAGAGCAAAAGAGAGGGGAGAGAGAGCAAAAGAGAGGGGGGAGAGAGAGCAAAAGAGAGGGGGAGAGAGCAAAAGAGAGGGGGGAGAGAGAGAGCAAAACAAAGGAGGGAGAGAGAGGGGGAGAAAGAGAGCAAAAGAGAGGGGGGAGAGAAAGAGAGCAAAAGAGGGGGGAGAGAAAGAGAGCAAAAGAAAGGGGGGGGAGAGAGCAAAAGAGAGAGGGAAGATAGCAAAAGAGAGGGGGGAGAGAGCTAAAGAGAGGGGAAGAGGGATAGAGAGGGGGAGAGAGCAAAAGAGAGGGGGAGAGAGAGCAAAAGAGAGGGGGAGAAGGAGAGAGAGAGGGGAAAGAAAGCAAGCAAAAGAGAGGGGGGATAGCAAAAGAGATGGGGGAGAGAGAGCAAAAGAGAGGGGGAGAGAGAGAAAAAGAGGGGGGAGAAGGAGAGAGAGAGAGGGGAGAGAAAGAAAGCAAAAGAGAGGGGGATAGCAAAAGAGATGGGGAGAGAGCAAAATAGAGGGGGGGAGGAGAGAGAGAGGGAGAGAAAGAAAGCAAAAGAGAGGGGGGAGAGAGAGAGCAAAATAAATGGGGGGAGAGCAAAAGAGATGGGCAAGAGAGAGAGCAAAAGAGAGGGGGGTAGAGAGCAAAAGAGATGGGAAGAGAGAGCAAAAGAGAGGGGGAAGAGAGAGCAAAAGAGGGGGAGAGAGAGCAAAAGAGGGGGAGAGAGAGCAAAAGAGATGGGGGAGAGAGAGAGCAAAAGAGGGGGGGGGGAGAGAGAGAGGGGAGAGAAAGAAAACAAAAGAGGGGGGGAGAGAGCAAAAGAAATGGGGGAAGAGCAAAAGAGATGGGGGAGAGCAAAAGAGATGGTGGAGAGAGAGAAAGCAAAAGAGGGGGAGAGAGAGCAAAAGAGAGGGAGGAGAGAGAGGGCAAAAGAGTGGGGGGAGAAGGAGAGAGGGGAGAGAAAGAAAGCAAAAGAGAGGGGGGAGAGAGAGAGAGCAAAAGAGAGGGGGGAGAGAGAGAGAGCAAAAGAGAGGGGGGAGAGTGAGCAAAAGAGAGGGGGGAGAGTGAGCAAAATAGAGGGGGGAGAGTGAGCAAAAGAGAGGGAGGAGAGAGAGCAAAAGAGAGGGAGGAGAGAGAGCAAAAGAGATGAGGAGAGAGAGCAAAAGAGAGGGTGAGAGAGAGAGAGCAAAAGAGAGGGAGGAGAGAGAGAGCAAAAGAGAAGGAGGAGAGAGAGAGAGCAAAAGAGAGGGAGGAGAGAGAGCAAAAGAGAAGGGGAGAGAGAGAGCAAAAGAGACTGGGAAGAGAGAGAGCAAAAGAGATGGGGGTGCGGTCGAGCGGGAGTGGGCATGACCTGAGAGAGCGCAAAAGAGGGGGTACAGAAAGGAAGAGAGGGAGAGAGCAAAAGAGATGGAGAGAGTGCAAAAGGGGGGAGAGAGCACAGGAGGGGTGAGAGAGAGAGCAAAGAAGGGGTGGGAGAGAGAGCAAAAGAGAGGGGAGAGAGAGCAAAAGAGAGGGGAGAGAGAGCAAAAGAGAGGGGAGAGATAGCAAAAGAGTGGGGAAAGAGAGCAAAAGAGAAGGGAGAGAGCAAAAGAGAAGGGGAGAGAGCAAAGAGGGAAGAGAGCAAAAGAGAGGGGAGAGAGAGCAAAAGAGAGTGGAGAGAGAGAGCAAAAGAGATGGGAGAGAGAGAGCAAAAGAGATGGGAGAGAGAGAGCAAAAGAGAGGGGGGTGAGAGAAAGCAATAGAGGGGGGAGAGAGAGCAAAAGAGAGGGGGAGAGGGAGAGAGAGGGGTGAGAAGGAGAGCAAAAGTGAGGGGGGAGAGAAAGAGAGCAAAAGAAATGGGGGGAGAGAGAAGGATAGTACAATACTGCAATCAGAAAGGTAATAGTTCTTGTTTTAATAAAAACTTCATTAAAATTATGGGGGGAGATAAAAAACTGAAATTAAAATCCTCCATGTCTCAAAATTAAATCAATGTAAATATTTGCATAGGAAATTAGTACATCTAGGCAAGTATCCTCGCTTGCTTTTCCCCAGAAATTCTTAATATACAATGTTTCCAATGCACAAGAGAATTAAGGTAAGATATGGGTAAGATATGCAAATTCTCCGTTTTTTTTGCTTCAAAAATACTGTTTTGACACAGCAATCCTTTTATACAGGATTATGACAGCAAACCAGAAATCACTCACTAGACAAGCCTGTTTCGTTCTTTTTGGAACTCATCAGTAGGAGATAGATATCTGGTTGCTGCATTGGAAAAGCTATTTTCATGGTTAAACCAAACTTCATTAAAATTATGGGGGGAGATAAAAAACTGAAATTAAAATCCTCCATGTCTCAAAATTAAATCAATGTAAATATTTGCATAGGAAATTAGTACATCTAGGCAAGTATCCCCGCTTGCTTTCCCCCAGAAATTCTTAATATACAATGTTTCCAATGCACAAGAGAATTGTGGGTAAGATATGCAAATTAGATATGCAAATTCTCAGTTTTCTTGCTTCAAAAATACTGTTTTGACACAGCGATCCTTTTAAACAGGATTATGACAGCAAACCAGAAATCACTCACTAGACAAGCCTGTTTCGTTCTTTTTGGAACTCATCAGTAGGAGATAGATTTCTGGTTGCTGCATTGGAAAAGCTAATTTCATGGTTAAACCAAACTTCATTAAAATTATGGGGGGAGATAAAAAACTGAAATTAAAATACGGTATGACACTTCCATGGCACACTCATGCTCCTGTATTACAAACACGGCTTATGGGTCTGGACTGACGTAGCCTAGGGGGTACTTATGGAAAATTTAGGACCCCTCCATTAGGGGATTAGATGCCCGGTTATTTATTAGATCTATTGATACTATGTCACTATTATCTGGAATGTTGGATAGTTAATATATACTAAGATGTTGCGGTTGATATATCACAAATGTATAAATTGGATTACATGCTTTTGAATTACGATAGTTAGCGCATCGCAATGTAGATAGATGCTGAATTGTAATTTGTGATGTCTTTCTGTATATTATACAGTACTACTAGATAGTGGTCTGATCCACTGATTTACACTATATGTACCAGGGGTTCGATGTTTATCTGCTTATTCACCATTTACTAATTAATCATGAATTGATTTATTATTGGGTTCTTTGATGTGATTGTTGCTTTATTCACATTATTTACTTTGTAATGTATGTTTGGTTGCCATGACAACCGGTTTTTGGCGGGTTTTTTCACAAGGGGGAGGGGTCTATGTATGCTTAAATGTTTGATTCACTTGTATGTTGCTGGTCTGATGAAGGGGAGCATTCCCCGAAACGTTACCAATTAAACTATTTGTTTAAAACTTAAGTCCAGAGAGTGCTGTTTTCTGCTT